>NC_041384.1:377138484-377210870 GCF_002162155.2 Triticum dicoccoides
GAGTGGAAGGCTGGCTTACCACTCGATAGGATTTTTATAACTTAGGCGAGCACGAGGCTGCAGCTAAGCCTCCGAGTGGAAGGCTGGCTTACCACTCGGTAGGATTTTTACAACTTAGGCGAGCACGAGGCTGCAGCTAAGCCTCCGAGTGAAAGGCTGGCTTACCACTCGGTAGGATTTTTATAACTTAGGCGAGCACGAGGCTGCAGCTAAGCCTCCGAGTGGAAGGCTGGCTTACCACTCGGTAGGATTTTTACAACTTAGGCGAGCACGAGGCTGCAGCTAAGCCTCCGAGTGAAAGGCTGGCTTACCACTCGGTAGGTTTTTTACAACTTAGGCGAGTGCTTGGACTGCAGCTAAGCCCCCGAGTGAGAGGGTTGCTCTTCACTCGGTAGGATTTTGATAACTTAGGCGAAACGGATTCGCAGCTAAGCCTCCGAGTGGGAGTCTGGTTCACCACTCGGTAGGAATTTGATACCTTAGGCGAAACGGATTCGCAGCTAAGCCCCCGAGTGAGAGGGTTGCTCTTCACTCGGTAGGATTTTTACAAACTCAGGCGAAACGGATTCGCAGCTAAGTCACCCACTGAGGGGAATTTCATTGGACAAAAAATAAAAAGTGACAGATATTATGGAGGAACTATGACACTTATTATTTTGGGGTCCATGAACTACAGAAGTACTTTATTGCAACTCATCCGAGTGATAAAGCTTAAGTGTAAAACGGGCGGAGTAGCTCCGCGTTCCAAGCTCGGGGCTCGTCGATATTATGCTCGACGTTGTAAAGACGATACGCCCCGTTGTGGAGAACCTTGGTGACGATGAAGGGGCCTTCCCAAGAAGGAGCAAGCTTGTGTGGTTTGTGCTGATCTACTCGGAGAACCAAATCCCCTTCCTGGAAGGCTCGACCTCTCACATTTCGGGCGTGGAAACGCCGCAGATCTTGTTGGTAGATGGTCGACCGGATCAGAGCCATCTCCCTTTCTTCCTCTAAAAGGTCGACTGCGTCCTGCCGCGCTTGTTCAGCTTCTGCTTCGCTGTAGATTTCAACTCGAGGAGCATTATGGAGAAGATCACTCGGCAAGACTGCCTCAGCTCCATAGACCAAGAAGAATGGAGTTCTTCCGGTCGACCGATTAGGCGTGGTCCGCAGTCCCCAGAGTACAGATGGAAGTTCGTCGACCCAAGCTCCAGCCGCGTGTTTGAGATCACGCATCAGTCGAGGCTTCAGTCCCTTGAGAATCAGTCCATTAGCTCGCTCTGCTTGCCCATTCGACTGCGGATGGGCGACTGATGCGTAGTCGACCCGTGTGCCCTGGGAGTTGCAGAAGGTTCTGAATTCCTCTGAGTCAAAGTTCGACCCATTATCCGTAATGATGCTGTGCGGGACTCCATATCTGAATATTAGTTCCCTGATGAAGCTAACAGCAGTACCGGTGTCGAGGCTCTTGATTGGTTTAGCCTCGATCCACTTGGTGAACTTGTCGACTGCCACCAGTACATGCGTGAAGCCACTTCGTCCTGTTCTCAAAGGGCCGACCATGTCCAGCCCCCAAACTGCAAAAGGCCAGACGAGTGGGATGGTCTTCAAAGCTGACGCAGGTTTGTGCGACATATTCGAGTAGAACTGACATCCCTCGCACTTATCCACTATCTCCTTTGCCATCTCATTCGCCTTGGGCCAGTAAAATCCGGCTCGGTATGCTTTGGCCACGATGGTTCGGGAGGACGCATGATGACCACAGGTCCCCGAGTGAATATCATTGAGGATGAGTCGACCTTCTTCTGGTGTTATGCACTTCTGACCGACTCCAGTCGTGCTCTCTCTGTATAATTGTCCTTTGATGACGGTGAAGGCCTTAGATCGACGGACGATCCGTCGAGCCTCTTCCTCATCCTCCGGAAGCTCTTTCCTCAAGATATATGCGACATACGGAATCGTCCAGTCGGGAATGACTACCAAAACCTCCATGATCAAGTCGACCACCGCTGGGACTTCAACTTCAGTCGGATCTGTGGCACTCTTGGGCTGCGGAGTTTCTTCGGTGAAAGGATCTTCTTTGACTGACGGAGTGTGTATATGCTCCAAGAACACACCACTCGGAATGGCTTCTCTCTTGGAACCTATCTTTGCTAGATCATCAGCTGCTTGATTTTTCAGTCGGGGTATATGATGGAGCTCCAACCCCTCGAACTTTTTCTCCAGCTTCCTCACTGCACTGCAGTATCCAGTCATGGCTGGGCTTCTCACGTCCCACTCTTTCATCACCTGATTGACCACTAAATCCGAGTCGCCATAGACCATTAGGCGACGGACGCCGAGTGAAATGGCCATGCGCAACCCATATAGGAGGGCCTCATATTCTGCCTCATTGTTGGAGGAATCAAAGTGAATCTGGAGCACATATCTGAGCTTATCTCCTCTGGGGGAAACCAGGACAACCCCAGCACCGGAACCATTCAACATCTTAGAACCATCGAAAAACATGGTCCAATGCTCCGAGTGAACTCCAGTCGGCTGCTGCTGTTCGATCCACTCGGCGAGGAAATCTGCTATTGCCTGGGACTTAATGGCTTTCTTTGCCTCAAACTTGATATCAAGGGGAAGAAGTTCAATCGCCCATTTGGCCACTCGACCAGTTGCATCTCTGTTGTGCAAAATCTCTGATAGTGGAGCGTCGCTGACGACTGTGATTGAATGGTCAGAGAAATAATGAGCAACCTTCTTTGTGGTCATGTATATTCCATACACAAGCTTCTGATAATGAGGATATCTCTGCTTGGATGGAGTCAAGACTTCAGACAAATAATACACTGGGCGTTGAACTTTGAGAGCTTTTCCTTCTTCTTCCCGCTCGACCGTTAGCACAGTACTGACGACTTGTCCTGTGGCTGCGATGTAGAGCAACAGAGGCTCTTTGCTGATTGGAGCAGCAAGCACCGGCTGGGTGGAGAGCAGAGCTTTTAGCTCGGCAAACGCTGCATCAGCTTCTGGAGTCCACTCGAACTTGTCAGCCTTCTTCATCAGTCGGTAAAGAGGCAATGCCTTTTCACCGAGTCGTGAGATGAATCGACTTAATGCGGCCAAGCATCCAGTAAGCTTCTGGATATCGTGCACTCACACAGGGCGTTTCATTCGGAGAATAGTGCCAATCTTTTCTGGGTTGGCGTCGATTCCCCGTTCGGAAACGAGAAAACCGAGTAACTTGCCACCAGGAACTCCAAATGTGCACTTTGATGGATTGAGCTTGATATCATACCTTCTGAGGTTGGCAAATGTTTCGGCGAGGTTAGCGAGCAGGTCGGAACCTTTTCATGACTTGACAACAATATCATCCATATAAGCT
Organism: Triticum dicoccoides; assembly: GCF_002162155.2. Lineage (NCBI taxonomy): Eukaryota > Viridiplantae > Streptophyta > Magnoliopsida > Poales > Poaceae > Triticum > Triticum dicoccoides. The sequence continues at coordinate 377,141,831 of NC_041384.1, forward strand.
TCCACATTCCGACTGATTTGAGTGAGTAGACACTTCTGGATCATTCGCATAAATGTGGCTCCGGCATTCTTGAGGCCGAATGGCATGGTGATATAGCAGAAGCACCCGAATGGAGTGATGAAAACTGTTTTTACTTCATCGGGCCCATACAGACGGATCTGGTGGTACCCAGAGTAAGCATCTAAAAAAGACAACCTCTCGCATCCCGCGGTCGAGTCAACAATTTGATCTATGCGAGGGAGAGGAAAGTGATCTTTCGGGCAGGCCCGGTTGATGTGCTTGAAATCAATGCACATTCGGAGCGACTTGTCCTTCTTAGGAACCATGACGACATTAGCGAGCCACTCGGAGTGGAATATCTCTCGGATAAATCCTGCCGCCAACAGTCGAGCCACTTCTTCACCGATGGCCTTTCTCTTCTGGACGGCGGACCGCCGAAGATGTTCTTTGACTGGCTTTGCAGACGAGTCGACTCTTAGGCGATGCTCAGCCAGTCCCCTGGGAACACCTGGCATGTCAGCGGGCTTCCATGCAAAAATGTCCCAGTTCTCACGGAGGAACTGGATGAGCGCTTCTTCCTATTTTGGGTCGAGTGTTGTGGAGATGCGGGTCGGAGCTGCTTCGGGGTCGGTCGGGTGAATGTGAACAGGCTTCGTCTCACCGGACGACTGGAATGCAGATTCTGTGGCGGGCTTCTTGGATCGCAGCAAGTCACTCGGATCTGCGTTTTGCTTGTATTCTTCAAACTCGACCGCTGTCACTTGGGAATCGGCAATTTTGGAGCCCTTCTGAAAGCACTCCTCTGCCCTTTTCCTATCACCGGTGACAGTGATCACACCTTTGGGACCGGGCATCTTCAATTTGAGGTACACGTAACATGGTCGAGCCATGAACCGTGCATAGGCTGGTCTCCCCAAAATGGCATGATATGCACTTTGAAAATCCACGACCTCAAACGTCAACTTTTCTTTGCGAAAATGCTTTGAATCGCCAAACACTACGTCCAAAGCTATCTGGCCGAGTGACTCGGCCTTCTTCCCTGGTATAACTCCATGGAAGCTCATGTTACTAGTGCTCAGCCGGGACATCGGAATGCCCATACCTTTCAACGTGTCTGCATATAACAGATTCAGCCCACTCCCACCGTCCATCAGCACCTTTGTCAGTCGAGTGCCTTCGACAACTGGATCGACCACCAAAGCTTGCCTCACAGGGGTGGCAATATGAGTCGGGTGATCAGATTGGTCGAATGTGATGGGTGTTTGAGACCACTTCAGATAATTTGCCTTTGCTGGGGCAACCATGTTAACCTCTCGGTTAATCACTTTCAGTCGACTTCTGCTTTCCACATCTGCGAAGATCATCAGAGTGGAGTTGATATGCGGATATCCTCCCTCACTGTCCTCTTTGTCTTCGGCCTTGTCCGGCTCCTTCTCCTTGTCCTTAGACTGTTTTCCCTGAAACTGCTGGATCAGGAGTCGACATTGGCGAGTGGTGTGCTTTGGGTAAATGATATTCCCCTCTTCATCTTTCTTCGTGTGAATATGACACGGCATATCCATCACGTCGTTCCCTTCTTTATCCTTTACCTTCTTGGGGTTCCAGGATCCTTTTGGTTTCCCCTTAAACTTTCCTTGAGTCACGGCCAGAGCCTCTCCAGGAGCTGTCGGTTCAGCCTTCCGCTTCTGTTTCCGACTGGTGTTTCCTTTTTCTGACTGACTCGGCTTGTGCTTGCCGCTTCGGAGTCGGTCTTCTTCTTCGCCGTTGGCGTACTTGGTAGCAATCTCCATCATCCGACTCAAGGTCATGTCACCAGTTCGACCGAATTTCAAACTCAGTTCTCTGTTCTTGACACCATCTTTGAAGGCGCATACTGCCTGATGGTCAGAGACATTTTCCACAGTGTGGTGCAAAGTGATCCACCTCTGAATATACTCTCTGAGAGTCTCATTGGTTTTCTGCACGCAGACTTGCAACTCTGTCAATCCCGCTGGTCGCTTGCAAGTCCCTTCGAACGTTCTGACGAACACTCCGGACAGATCTTCCCAAGTGTAAATGCTGCTAGGAGGCAATTGAGTCAACCATGCCCTGGCAGAACCTTCCAACATGAGGGGCAAATGCTTCATGGCCACCTCGTCGTTCCCACCACCGATCTGAACTGCCACTCGGTAGTCTTCAAGCCAAGTTTCAGGCTTAGACTCACCAGTGAACTTGCTGACTCCTGTTGCCAGCCTGAAATTGGGGGGGATAACTGCGGCTCTGATAGCTCTGCTGAAACATTCAGGACCAGAAACATGAACTCGACTGCTCGTGGGCACATCTCTGTCGAGTGCGCCTCGATGGGCTCTGTTCCGGTCGACCAATCCTTGCACGATAATGGATCGCGCGTCAAAGCCTGGCTCTCTGGGGTCAACTGGAACCCTACGCCCTGTACTGTACTGACGCCTATCATCTGGCTGCCGAGGAGCGTAAGACCCACCCCTCGGAGGGGAATAGGGCACTCGACGCCTATCATCTCGGTCGAGTCTGTCGCCATATTGATCTCGCCGATTCTCACGCCCTTCGCGCCGCGGAGGCGATCTGGGGCTGTGAGCCGACTGAACCGTATTCACAGTGACAGATCGACTGTGAATTCTGTTGCGCGACTGAGACACGGCTGAATTCTGATCTCCTGCTGCCCGGAGCAGATCCCTGATCTGCAGCAAACCTCTGCCAGCCTCTGACTGCGAAGGCTGAATGGACTCTGCTATACGGGTCGCAGCTGCTAAATTCTGAATTGGGGTTCGATATACCTGAGTCGGCGGGAAGAGTTGACGTCAACTGGTGTCGGGAACTCGTTGCCGCGCGCGCTCGTCGAGTGCTCGCTGAAGGTTCTCCAGTCGAGTGCGCTCGGCCAAATTGGCCAGACGCGCCTCCTCCAAGGCACGAGCCTCGGGGGTTTCTCCTGCGATGGGAATACGCAGGGGATCCTCGTTCCTGCGGCGAAGCTCTTCTCTTTGCAGAGAGTCGAGTGGCTCGGGCTGGTACTCTTCGTAGCCTCGTGCAGGGTCGCCGCCGTCGCCTGCTCCACCACCACGGGCGAAGCCAGGAGGACTGTGGGGCCCGTCGACCATCAAGATTTCCGCCGCTGGATCACTGCTTCCGCACTCGGATGCAGTCTCTCCGGAGCCAGTCGACTGATCGAACAAGCCGTAGAGAGATTCGTTGGGCTCGATTGCCGCAACTTGTGTAGTGGCCGACTGGCGAGCCACCGCGTGACTCACCCATCGTTGAAGCCTCGACCGGCCTGAGCGCTTGCGCTGGCGGGAGACCGGGAGGGTGGAAGATGGAGGAGCCGACCGATACTGGGTCGATGGTTGCCGCAGCAGAACGCCGCGGACACATGCGCGAAAATGCGTCGCACCGCGGACGGGGAGCGCATCTACGTCGAGTGGAGCCTCCTGGAGCCATGCGGAGTCGTCGGTGATGAAGACGAGAGCGCCGAGACGGATCTCTTGACCCTCGACCAAAATTCCAGCAGACACCATGATGAAAGTACTCGGAAGAATCGCAACTTCTCCACAAAATCGCTAAAACACTAGCCCCACGGTGGGCGCCAACTGTCGTGGTTCTAAGCCTGACAGTAGAGTGGGGGGTAGGTATGGAGAGGCAAGGTCCTAGCTATGGAGAGGTTGTAAGCACAAGGGATGTACGAGTTCAGGCCCTTCTCGGAAGAAGTAACAGCCCTACGTCTCGGAGCCCGGAGGCGGTCGAGTGGATTATCAATGTATGGATTACAAGGTGCCGAACCCTTCTGCCTGTGGAGGGGGGTGGCTTATATAGAGTGCGCCAGGACCCCAGCCAGCCCACATAGGAGAGGGTTTAAGGTGAGTTAAGTCTGGGGCGTTACTGGTAACGCCCCACATAAAGTGCCTTTACTATCATAAAGTCTACTTAATTACAGGCCGTTGCGGTGCAGAGTGCCTCTTGACCTCCTGGTGGTCGAGTGAGTCTTCGTGGTCGAGTCCTTCAGGCCAGTCGAGTGAATCCTCGTTGGTCGACTGGAAGGCGACCTCTTCTAGGGATGCCCTAGGGTAAGTTACTTGGAACAGGTCCATGACCCTACCCTAGGTACATAACCCCATCAACTTGCCCAATGATCGGCAAGCGATTGAGAATAAATGGATCTTCAAGAAGAAGACTGACGCTGACAGTAATGTTACTGTCTACAAAGCTCGACTTGTCGCAAAAGGTTTTCGGCAAGTTCAAGGGATTGACTACGATGAGACCTTCTCACCCGTAGCGATGCTTAAGTCTGTCCGAATCATGTTAGCAATTGCCGCATTTTATGATTATGAAATTTGGCAAATGGATGTCAAAACTGCATTCCTGAATGGATTTCTGCAAGAAGAGTTGTATATGATGCAGCCGACAGGTTTTGTCGATCCAAAGGGAGCTAACAAAGTGTGCAAGCTCCAGCGATCCATTTATGGACTGGTGCAAGCCTCTCGGAGTTGGAATAAACGCTTTGATAGTGTGATCAAAGCATTTGGTTTTATACAGACTTTTGGAGAAGCCTGTATTTACAAGAAAGTGAGTGGGAGCTCTGTAGCATTTCTGATATTATATGTAGATGACATATTACTAATCGGAAATGATATAGAATTTCTGGATAGCATAAAAGGATACTTGAATAAAAGTTTTTTCAATGAAAGACCTCGGTGAAGCTGCCTACATATTGGGCATCAAGATCTATCGAGACAGATCGAGATGCTTAATTGGACTTTCACAAAGCACATACCTTGACAAAGTTTTGAAAAAGTTCAAAATGGATCAAGCAAAGAAAGGATTCTTGCCTGTGTTACAAGGTGTGAAATTGAGTAAGACTCAAAGTACGACCAATGCAGAAGATAGAGAGAAAATGAAAGATGTTCCCTATGCTTCAGCCATAGGCTCTATCATGTATGCAATGCTGTATACCAGACCTGATGTGTGTCTTACTTTAAGTCTAGCAGGGAGGTACCAAAGTAATCCAGGAGTGGATCACTAGACAGCGGTCAAGAACATCCTGAAATACCTGAAAAGGACTAAGGATATGCTTCTCATATATGGAGGTGACAAAGAGCTCATCGTAAATGGTTACGTTGATGCAAGCTTTGACACTGATCCAGACGATTCTAAATCGCAAACTGGATACGTGTTTACATTAAATGGTGGAGCTGTTAGTTGGTGCAGTTCTAAACAAAGCGTTGTGGCGGGATCTACATGTGAAACGGAGTACATAGCTGCTTCGGAAGCAGCAAACGAAGGAGTCTGGATGAAGGAGTTCATATCCGATCTAGGTGTCATACCTAGTGCATCGGGTCCAATGAAAATCTTTTGTGACAATACTGGTGCAATTGCCTTGGCAAAGGAATCCAGATTTCACAAGAGAACCAAGCACATCAAGAGATGCTTCAATTCCATCCGGGATCTAGTCCAGGTGGGAGACATAGAGATTTGCAAGATACATACGGATCTGAATGTAGCAGACCCGTTGACTAAGCCTCTTCCACGAGCAAAACATGATCAGCACCAAAGCTCCATGGGTGTTAGAATCATTACTGTGTAATCTAGATTATTGACTCTAGTGCAAGTGGGAGACTGAAGGAAATATGCCCTAGAGGCAATAATAATGTTATTATTTTATTTCCTTATATCATGATAAATGTTTATTATTCATGCTAGAATTGTATTATCCGGAAACATAATACTTGTGTGAATACATAGACAAACCAAACGTCACTAGTTTGCCTCTACTTGACTAGCTCGCTAATCGAAGATGGTTATGTTTCCTAACCATAGACATGTGTTGTCATTTGATTAATGGTATCACATCATTAGGAGAATGATGTGATTGACATGACCCATTCCATTAGCTTAGCATCCGATCGTTTAGTATGTGGCTATTGATTTCTTCATGACTTATACATGTTCCTATGACTATGAGATTATGCAACTCCCGTTTACCGGAGGAACACTTTGTGTGCTACCAAACGTCACAACGTAACTGGGTGATTATAAAGGAGCTCTACAGGTGTCTCCAAAGGTGAATGTTGAGTTGGCGTATTTCGAGATTAGGATTTGTCACTCCGATTGTCGGAGAGGCATCTCTGGGCCCTCTCGGTAATGCACATCACATAAGCCTTGCAAGCATTACAACTAATGAGTTAGTTGCGAGATGATGTATTACGAAACGAGTAAAGAGACTTGTCGGTAACGAGATTGAACTAGGTATTGAGATACCGACGATCGAATCTCGGGCAAGTAACATACCGATGACAAAGGGAACAACGTATGTTGTTATGCGGTCTGACCGATAAAGATCTTCGTAGAATATGTAGGAGCCAATATGAGCATCCAGGTTCCGCTATTGGTTATTGACCGGAGACGTGTCTCGGTCATGTCTACATTGTTCTCAAACCCATATGAGTTTATGAGTTTTGATGTACCGAAGTTAGTTCGGAGTCCCGGATGTGATCACGGACATAACGAGGAGTCTCGAAATGGTCGAGACATAAAGATTGATATATTGGACGGCTATATTCGGACACCGGAAGTGTTCCGGGTGATTTCGAAGAAAACCGGAGAGCCGGAGGGTTACCAGAACCCCCCCGGGAGAAGTAATGGGCCATATGGGCCTTAGTGGAGAGATAGAGGGGCAGCCAGGGTGGGCCGCGCGCCTCCTCCCCCCTGGTCCGAATTGGACTAGGAGAGGGGGGCAGCGCCCCCCTTTCCTTCTCCCTCCCCACTTCTTTCCCCCTCCTAGTAGGAGTCCTACTCCTACTAGGAGGAGGAATCCTCCTTGGCGTGCCATAGGAGCCGGCTGGACTCCTCCCCTTGCTCCTTTATATATGGGGGCAGGGGGCACCCCTAGAAACACAAGTTGATCCACATGATCATATTCTTAGCCGTGTGCGGTGCCCCCTTCCACCATAATCCTCGATAATATTGTAGCGGTGCTTAGACGAAGCCCTGCGACGGTAGTGCATCAAGATCGTCACCACGCCGTCGTGCTGACGGAACTCTTCCCCGACACTTTGCTGGATCGGAGTCTGGGGATCGTCATCGAGCTGAACGTGTGCTAAAACTCGGAGGTGCCGTAGTTTCGGTGCTTGATCGGTCGGGCCATGAAGACGTACGACTACATCAACCGCGTTGTGCTAACGCTTCCGCTGTCGGTCTACAAGGGTACGTAGATCACACTCTCCCCTCTCGTTGTTATGCATCACCATGATCTTGCGTGTGCGTAGGAAATTTTTTGAAATTACTACGTTTCCCAACACATGGCACGCGGTCGGACTCCGCCGAGCACGGGCTGGATTCCAGCCAGCGGCACTCGCAGGGTCGGCCCCCCGCGGCCGGAGACGGGGAGGGGGTGGGAGAAGCCATGGTGAGGTGGGCGACGGCGCCGAAGTGGCGGCCGGGACGGAGGGGAGGTGGTCGACGGTGGCCGGAGTGGCCGCCGGCGATATGGGAGCGGAGCTAGGCTAGGGAACAGAGAATGCTCGGCCGTTGTACACACCAACCGATCGAGTACTACTATATGTGTCTTACATGAAAAAAAGTAAGGTTATCTGAAATGGGAAAAGCTTACCTTCAACCGACCGATGTCGCACGCGCATCTGCCGACTCTGTGTCCGTTGGATCGCCTGTTGATCAGACAGACGAGAACGGCCCCGCTTTCCTCGTCACACGCGTTCGTTTTCTGAAATAGAGCTATTGTTTCGGATAAGCATTCGTGCCACTGGCCTCCGTTGACTCTTGTCTCTGAGAGGGCGATGCTTCTGGCTTTAGGAGGGCGGCGGGGCGGGGGCGTTCGGCGACCGGGCATATCCAACGCAGCGGCGACAGCGACGGGTTCGGCGGTGGCCGACGTCGACTCCAGCAGGTATGGATGGAGACCCCCTCCCATTCCCCCTGCATTTCTAGGCGAGCACCGTCCTGGCACCACCAATACTAGACATAGCCACATCACAACACTTTACGTTCACGCACACTCCAAGTTTCTGCAACAACAACGTTGTTGCGGAACGGTGACAGCGAAGACTGCGCGACACGACCAGAGATTTTGTTGCAATTTTTGTAGCAAGGGTCTTGTTACAGAAAATTAGGCACGGCATGAGATGTCTTTTTAGTTTTTGCAATAAGGGTCTTATTGCAAAAAATTAGAAAATAAGAGTTTTTGCAACAGGGGACTTGTTGCAGAAAATTATAAAAAATGACTTTTCGCAACAAAGCTCTTATTGCAAGAAATTAGAGATGAGAAAGTTTCGCAACAAAGCTCTTGTTGGAGGAAATTGGAGAGAAGATTTCGGACCTAAAGTAGCTCCTACGCGCCGGCGCCGGGCTGATTTCGCGGTGGGTTGGCGGCGGCGCCACATAGGGCGCAGCTCAGTCGGGGTCGGGTCAAGGCTGACTTGTTTCTGCAACAAAGCGTTCGTTACGAGAAATAACGAGTGAGCATGCGGGCGTAGCAGCGCCCAAAATGCATCTAAAATACTAATCTATAATATTATGCAATATTATGCATTAGCGGAGGTAGTATCGTATGCACAATACTAACTTACTACTACCCTTACGAGCAGCATACATTGCCACGTCCAACGCGTTGCCGACTTGGCAACCAACACGATGCAACCCCGTATGCGGTACAACCACCGGAGTAGGATACGGTTTACAACTCTCACACGATCACTTTCCTAAACATATTTAAACAAACTTGGTGAGAAAACTATCTAGGACACTAATCTTTGGTGACCTTAGACTACAACTAGGTTAATTTCTACATTAGCTTTTCCAATTTTGTGTTAATTTGTAGGAGGTGGTCTAAAATGTTCAGTTTTAGGGGAAGATGCTTTAAGTTTACAATGGGGCAGCCAGTGAGCTGTTATCATGAAGCAATCTATTACAGAATCAACAACATCGTTCTTCCCAAAATTTCATTCCGATAAGATACATTTGCTTAACTTGTGCTTATTATATCAATGTGGCAAACTGCATATACCAGAATACGTATGTACTATTACTATTTGCTATCATCAGTTGAGCAGGTCGTCCGAGGTGCAGTACTGACCGCCGGCGAGCGCCCGGTAGTAGCGGTCCCTGCAGTAAACCGGGCGTCCATTGGCGGCCTCCGCAGCAGCCGCAGCGAGGTCGTCGTCTTGCCTCACCTCGGCAGGCAGCTTCAGCAGGTCCTCTCTCCTGCACGCAGGCACGCCCCAGTCAATTCCGCTTGCAACAATGGCTTACAGTCTATTGTGAAAGCTGGGTAGCAGCATCGAGTTGACTCACTCACCTCATGATCGGCTTAGAGGAGGCGGTAGTGGGGGCTCCATTGAAGGAGTGGACGAATTCCTCGACGGGGGCGGCGAAGGCGAAGAGTGCCACCGCCCCGACGAGCAGCGCACCGGTGCCCACCAGTGTCTGTTTGAGCAGGTTGATCACCGGCTTTACCTGAAGAATCCGTCGATCACCAAGATAAAATGTGAAAAATCCATTTTTATAGTTATATAAGCGTCAACGATCATACATGTTTTCCCGCCAAAAGAAAGAAGCATATGGAATGATAAGAAAAGACAAGCTACAAGTTACCTTGTAAGATCCCAATAGCCTGTCGCGAGCCAGCACCTGCATCAGGAAGGAATTATACGTTTAAAGGCAGTCTGAATTGCATGGCTGTGCTTAAGCTGAACAAGCAAGCATGTACCCCTCAGTTTCTAAATATTTGTCTTTTTAGAAACTTTAAATGGACTATCACATACGGATATATATAGACATATTTTAGAGTGTAGATTCACTCGTTTTGCTTTGTATATAGTCATTTGTTGCAATCTCTAAAAAGACAAATATTTAGGAATGGAGGGAGTATGATGATACATACCTCTGCTGGCTTGACCCACATTTGGCCATCGTACCACCCGGTTTCTTCATACGGCACGACTGCCGATAATAGCCTGTCACCCACGTAGCTCCAACCCTACAGCACTAGCACGTATTGTTATACTAGCACAGTTTTCTAAAATACGGCCGACGTTTGCCAAACTTACCAGGTAGATCCTGAGAACCACAAGAGACACCAGGAGCAGGGTCCCAATCCCAGCAGCTAGCACGAACTTGAGTGGATCCTGCATAGCGTTGACATACATATCATGGAGAAATTGGTCAAACAACACTGTGAGGAACAACATACTAGCACAATTTCCGCTGCTCATTAAACTGAAAATATAGAACCATAACGAACGGGCGTACCTTTCCGGGACTGAAACTTGCGGCTGAGATTGGGGCCGCCAGAACTGTAAATGTGACCAGGCACAGGCTGCCTAGGCGCATGAAGAAAGAGCCTGGACTCAGCTCTGCCCAAGAGTACAAGGTGCTCTCCTTGAGAGCGGAGTACTCGTTAACCTGAGCCAATCATCCAAATTAAGCAGCAAAATCTTTCATTCAGACTGCAAGCTAGGTGCATGCCCCAAGTGTCTAATTTCTTTTGTGCGAGACGCTAAATCATACCGGTCTTTGCTCGTATGGGACTCCGATCTCCATCCTGGGGTCCCAGCTCGGGCCGCCCCCGGCGAAGCGGCTTCGGCTGCTCTCCGGCTCCTCCTCCTTGAGCGCCATCGCCACCGCCACGCTCCTCAGCCTCTTTGCCCTCGTGGACGCTCCACCGCCCTGCGGAAGGGCTCCGGCGAGACGCCGCGGGGATGCTGTCGCGCCATGGTCATGCCCAAGAAGCAGCGCCACAGGCTGGACGGTGGTAATCTTCAGGCGGAGCAACATGGAAAAACTCGCGCCTATTATCTTCTAGCCCACCGTACGTACTGAACTCGGGGAGCGAGAGGGCACCATGTATAGCCGTGAACCTTTTACGTGGCCCAGGTTTTTCTTTTTTGCTTACAGTTTTTCACTTTTTTGTGGCTCAGGCAGTGGAGTGGTCGCGACGGCCAGGTCTGGACACTCTGCCTACACGTGGTGGGATGCGCCGTGGCACGCTGCCTGCTCGTGCCGGCGCACGGCAAGCCAGGTGCGGACCACTATACATTGTTCTCCAATAATAAAAATATAATCATCCCAAAAACTTAAACTCGCAGCTGCGCTATCTGGCGGAGTCGAGCGCACACACGAGTTGTCCGATGACTACGCACCTGCTAAGTGATAAAACTGCTAAGAAAACGGCCTCCTTCCTCCTTGCGATGTACCTGCCGTTATCAGATGGTGGATGGTCACTAAGGATTACCTGCATGCATATGCTGATGTCATCTCACATTATTCCATCTCTTTTAAAAAAAAGTATAACTTTTGAACCGAGTGTCAGAATGAAAATTCGTTTTCGCCATTAGGTTTCTCGCGACGAGATCTTCAAAACTAGATCTCATATGTGTATGTTTCGATGAATTTTTTTTAAGCAATTTTGGTTCTAGTTGAGGCAATTTTAGTACTAAACAGAAGCAACTTCCTTGCATCATGTGTAATAGTGAATTTACCTATCAAGTATATCGTAAACGACATAAAAACCATGTGGGACAAATTTTCATTGTATGTAGGCAACTGCGCATCATTCGTAGGCAACTTTATAATATTGTAGGCAACTTAGTTTTCAAGGTAGGCTGACAGTATCTTAAGGGGGCTACCATGACTAGCTAGTAGCTTAACATCATCCTTAGTTGCATACAACTTAGCTTCATACATAGGCGGCTTTGGACCTAAATTGCTAACGCTACTTAGTTTTAAAAGCAACTTTGATGCTTGATGAGGCAACTTTAATGCTAAATAGAAGCAACTCCACTCCTAAAAATAATTAATTAGCAACAATAAGCAACTAACTAATAATACAGAACAACTACCGAACTGAGGTAGATAATATCACATCACCTTTATGAGCAATTTTCCTTCCACAAGAGGCAACTCTAGTGCTAAAAGCGGGCAACATCACTACCTTGTGTGTCCTAGTTAATTTTGTCTAACATTCTCCTAACTTCCTCATCGGTACTTCTAAGTTGCCTATTGTTCATGCTCGTATGCCGTTGTTTCTAAATTGCCTATAATACTATGATGTCGTCTACCGATGATGCCCTTGTGTCTGCTATATATTGCTAGTTATGGTATGCAACATGATGATGAATCTTGGCCACTGCGGAGTGTTTGTAGGCAACTTAGAAAAAACAATGATAAACAACTTCATATTATTCCAGGCAACTATTTTAACAAAATTAGGCAACCGAGCAGCAATTGTAGGCAACTAATTACCCGTAGCAGGCAACTAGGCATCAATTATAGGCAATTTATAGCATTTATAGTCAATTGAATATCAACTGTTTGCAACTAACCATCAACAATAGGCAATTGAACGACCATGATACACAAGTTAGAATAATGTTAACAAAACTGACAAATATACATAGTGCAGTGAAGTTGCTTTGTATGTACACTAAAGATGCCTTATGTTTTGTGTGATTTTTCTTGTTTTTATGCAAACCAACCTAATAGTGAGTCCAACTAGGCCAAAAAGAAGTCCAACTAGGCCAAAAAGAAGTTGCTCCTCAATAGCACTATAGTTGCCTCAATTGCACCCAAAGTTGCCCCAAAAAAAGTTTGACGAAACCAACTCATATGAGATCTCGTTTTGAAGAACTTGTCGTCAGAAACCTGACTGTGAGAACGGAACTTGATTTTGATGCTTCAATCAAAAGTTATGACTTTTACAACTTTTTAAACCCTAAATAAATGCACATGGGAGACGATCTAGGCTGATTCAATCAGTAGCCACGTGCGCTACGGGGGGTTCGGCTCCTCTGCAGTCCAGTAATTACTATACGGATACTGTAGCTATCAAAATCCGCCGTCCGTTTCAATCTGATGGCTCTCCTTCCTTCCCTCACCCTTTGCAGCAGTGGAGGATCCTAAAGACTGCGACCGTGGCGGCCGGCGGAAGCGCACCGATAAGAAGCGACCACCACATAGCCTTACTAGCTAGTGCGTTTGCGTAGTTGCCCTTGCCGTGGCTCGGGTCGCCGGATGGGTAGCAGTCGAAGACAAGCACACATGTATGGGCACAGTGGTGAAGAGCAGCACCATGATCGGGCGGACCATGGACCATGGGCGGAGCGTACACGATCGTCGGCGTCCCGTACACGGGCACAGTGGGCGTACTATACATGAGCGTGGGCGTCCGCATGTACTCCGGCGCCTCAGTCTGGTGTCGGCGTCCCGTACTCCGGCAACGGTTTCATGTGTCGGTGCATGAAGAAAGGTTTCCTCGCGAGCACCTAGACGTCGTCAACATCCGTCGCGTCCTCGTCAACAGCCTTCGGACAGCTGTGGCACGATCCTTGACTGCTCCTACCCTTGGCACGCCGCCAAGCTCGCCACGCTCTGGAGTGTGCGAAGCACTTGGCAGCGCCACGCGGGCCGGACGGGAGGGTGGTAGTACTCCGGCATTGACATCCCGTAGTGCAGCACATCAGATCCGATCATCGGAGTGGTCATGCACGCTGGCCATCCATACTGTTCCAGCAAACAACACATGATCAACCGAATTATTTCAACCACACACCAAGGAAGTAAGGCTATGTGGCGGCTGGTTCTTACCGGTGCACTTCCGCCGGCCACCGTGGTCGTGGTCTTTAAGAGCCTCCCCTGCTGCAAAGGGTGAGAGACGGAAGGAGAGCCGTGGGATTTTAGCAGACGGTGGATTTGGACAGCTACAGTACCTGTACAGTAATTACTGGACTGCAGAGGAGCCGAACCCCGTTACGGGATATGACCAAACAATTTCCTTTTCTACACTAGACAGCTGGACATAACGACATGCACTTACTATATACGGCAATGCGCTCAAATCAACAAATGAGCGCAGCGGCGCTCTCTAGCCTCGTCCTATAATCATAGACCTACTAAATTTTATTAAACCTTCCAAACTAATTATGCCCCCCTTCCCTACTGAGGTGGGCCCTTTCCCTCCCATATTTTCCAAGGGAAATGTTTCCATCTGGCCAAAACGTTGCGCCGGACGCATGCAGGCCTTGCAATCAATATGGATTGTGCATTGCCTGGGCCTTCCTCTTTTCCCTTTCCCGTACAAACCGATTTCCCACCTTCCCCTTACTTCAACCTCACGACGAGCATTAGGCGCCGCTACAATCACTCAGTTCCTTCATCTTCGCTCTCATGCGCAGCACCCCAGCATGAACAAGGCCTTGCCCATAGGGTGAGTCACGTCGGGGTGGAGAAAACGTCGACAATCAGTGCCTCCTCCCTTCCTTTTCCCCCTCTCAGCCCCGCACCCTCGCCTTCCCGCGCACGAGTTACAACCGGCAGTTGTCAGAGCTGTAAACAGCTTTACAAACGCTACGAACGACTTCTTTTTTGTTGGAACCATTAAATTGACGACGGTGAGCTACAAACGACAGTCGATGGAGCTGCAACCAGTGGTACAAAATGCTACAACCGTCCTTTTTTTGCTGGAACCAGAAAGAGCGGAGGCTGCGAATGGCGCAGGAGGAGATGCAAATAGTACCGCAAAATGCTACATCTTTTGTCCAAGGAAGCTAACATATGCTTCTAAAAAAAGCTTCAAACAAATACGGGGAAGTTGTGGGGCGGCCAACGCGCATACTGAAAAAGCTACAACCGGCTACGAGATAGTGGCAACGGGTCATATGAAAAGCTTCAACCGAGGAACGACAAGCTGATGATGGAGAGTGGCGATGACAAAAGCTGAGCGGCATTGCACGGGGTGATGCAACTCACGACGACGGCGGTGCTAATTTTCTGTTGCAACCGTTATCGTCGTTTGCTACGACCGGCGGAATTTTTTGCTACATCCATTCATGGCAGAGCGGCGACTCGGGATGGCGGTGACGCTATTTTTTGCTACAACCATCATCGTTTTTTGTTACGACCAGCGGGATTTTCGCTACATCCTTTCCATGGTGCGAATGGTAGTCGTCGTTCCTAGAAACTCATGGGGCGAGCGTCGACGGTGAAGACGGCAGGGGCGCACTGGAGTGCTGAAACCAGCAGCATCGACTGTAGGAGTTTCATTCGGTTGACGCGGAATTTGCAACCGATTGACGCCGAGATTTTTGCAACCGACACTACTGCAGGATGGTTCAAACGCGACACTACGATTAGAGACCCTTCGACGAAACTGTGTGCGATGCCATAATCGCAAATGGTGGTGTAAAAAACCCGTCAAAAAAGGTGCAAAACGTTTGCGATGGCAGATGCATCAAACACGGTTCAGAATTTAGTTGCATGTGTGATGCAGGGCATATGGTTCAGCTCAATTAACTGTTTGGGATGAGGAGGCACAAAAGAAACGGGCAGCTAGATGAAGGCATGTGCGATATACAACATACAGTTCACTGGGATGAACTGTGTGTGATTAGGCAACACAATGGAAACGGTTCAACTGAACAAGATGTGTGTGATACGCGGCAAACAGGTCCGTAATCTAAAATGTGTGTGAAGACCAATAATAACACAGACGATTGCTGCTAATAAGCCGTGTGAATTGCTCTGTCTAAAGTAGAATAACATGTGTATATATAACTGAAATAAACATCCAATTACATAAGTGACTATACAGATCATTCACACACACCTCAATAAACAATGGCATGCATTCTAAAGTAGGAGAAACGATCGTCTATCCATCTACTTCCTGTGACGCTCCCACCATTGCTATGTGGCTCGATCCCTCATCTGGGTCAGGAAGAAGACATTTCCTCATGTCAACGATCCGCCTACATCTCGTAGCTTGTGTACGCGTTCATGGCCACGTACTTGACATGTTGTTCATCCAGTCTCTTATGCCACACACTGTGCCAGGCGTTCTTGTCCTTATTGCTGTCTTGCTTCATCCTCGCGTAGTAGGGGTCGATGATGGCCGAGGCAAGGTCAACCAGGGAGTTCAGTTTGCTTTTTGTCGCTGCCCTAGACCTTGTAGTGGTGTTGGATGTTGACAAGATTCGGGCATTTCAAGTCCGAAACCTTGAGCGCTTTTAGACCGTTGTGGTGTCCACCGTAGAGAAACAGTACTCGGAGCTATTGATAAACTTGGAGAAACGCTCGCAAGGCCTTGTGGCAAGGTGGAAGTGGTAGACGAGGATGTCATGTCGCACACACAACTGGATGATGGAAACCTTCTGATCGTGCCCGGCACGATCGATGGTGTACTCTAGGTCGAAGCCGACCACTCGGTACTTGTCCTCGGCAAGGAACTGCTCCATAGTTTAGATGGAGCTCCCCACCGAGAATGGATCGTTCGTGTACACCACCGAGAGGGCCTTCCCCTCACGTGGGTGTCCACTACGTGATGCATGGTGAACTGCCCACAGTTGTCATCGTCGGCCGCTGGGAGCGCCATTGGAGCCACGGGGAGCGCCATTGGAACCGCTGGATGTCCTCTTTGTATGTGTCCTCGTGGGTGTGCTTATTGTGTCGTGTGAGACAAGAGATGAAGGTAAATGGACGCATGAATAAAAGAGGGTCGGGCGGCGTGGATTCTTGGCGTGTCCGCATGGCAGATTTTGCAGCGGGTAACTGCATCGTCGCGCCGCGCCCGGCGCAACCGCTTGAACGTGTGTGATCATGCGCCGACCCAAAACACTGGCAGCGCACATGGAGGGACGAGGGCAGAGCAACCGGAGGGACACGAGAGCAGAGCGTGCACGGCGGGACCCGAGCAGAGCGCGTCGCGGCCGCCTGAACCGCAAGCAACCACACACATAGAGCAGTTGAACACGCAGGAAATGGTCTCCTACAAGTCGGCCGACAGTTGCATCGTTGCGTAGAGAGCGGCCATGTGGTACCACCTCCGCCTAGTCTATAGTCTCCTTTATATCCCGTGCCATATTTTTCCCTCAAATTTAACCAACAAAATGTTAATGCATGTTTCAAAAATTATATAATTGGAAACTATGTTCAAATACAAATCCAACTATATATTTTTTGGCGACATGCATTCGTATTTTATTAGTTAAATCATACTTATAAACCAGGACGGTGGTATAGTAGGTAATTAAATCACAAACTTTTTTTATTAACCGTATGTGTACGTGGTGTTTCGTCCTCCTCTCGCACGTCTTGTCACCCCGCTGCCGCAGACGACTTACAGCGCAAGATTGCGTAGCGCGCGGGGGCGTTCTTTTTGCCAAACGGTGGCGCCAATGAATCGTCGATGAGCCCGTTCCCGCGCAACCTCGCATGTTCCCGTACAAGCTTCCCGCCCGACTCGGTGAAATCCCCCAAAATCCCAATGCTTACGACCTGCTATAAAAACCCTCATGGCCGGCGAGTCCTGCGTCGCATTTTCCCCTCCATCACTGTAGCTTATCTCGTCTGCTTCTCCCACATCCGCCAATGGCACCGGTCCATCGTCGTCGCTCAGCCACTCCGTTGTCATCAGAGGACAGCTCCAGCTGGGAGGCTACACCGCGGTGGCGGTGCAGTCCCCGACATAGTGTAGTGCGCGTGGCGTCCTTGTTGGGTGTGCGCGGAACACCCACCACACGCTCCGCCGCTAGTGCCCGTCGGTAGCTGTTGCCGGCCGCCGTTGCCGCCACACCACCATCGAAAGCCAGGGCCATCGCCTGCTCCGCCGCCGTGGCCCGAAGGCGGGAGATGGCCGTTGTGGCCGCCACCCAACTGCCGGCCACTGTGGCCATCACCCGCTCCGCCACCGCGGACTGAAGGCAGGAGGTGGTGGTCGTGGCCGCCGGCCCACCGTCGACCGCCGGGGTCATCACCCGCTCCGCCACCGCCGCCCGAAGGCGGGAGGCGGAGGTGGATGCCCGCACATGCGACAGCGACCTTGCATGCTACACCGAGTTCCTGGGGGAGGAGAAGGAGCGCCTCGTCGAGCACGCAAAGAGCCTTACCGCCACAGTGGCCGCGGCACATGCCGCCTCAGAGGCGAGGAATCAGGAGATCTATGAGGAGAACCACCGCTTCGAGAGGGGTCGTCTGGAGCGGTAGAGGGCATTCGAGGTGAGCGTCGTTGAAGCCGTATTAGCGGCAGGCACTTCATTGCGGTTGCCCAGCTCGTCGGTAGGCTCCTCCTCCTCCGCCTCTTACTGAGCGCGCTCGGTAGAGGAGAGGCAGCCAGAAGTAGTACAAAGCCCCTCCGCAGTAGTAGTAGTATTTAGGGGCTATTTTGTTTAGTTCATCTGACTATAGATGTGGTGGAACTGTACAACGTACTTAAAATTAGCTAGTATATATAGTTGAACTAGCTATTTCAATACATGGTTGGCAACAATTGGGGAAAAGTTTGGTCGGTTCAGCTGTCGAGTTGAACTGTTTGTATAAATTAAGAACGACTGCTTAATCTACAAATAAAATCTATGCCTAATTACTGGATTTTAGTTGCAAAAATTAGATACTACTAGTGATTTTTAGCTTCATATTTTGACAAATCGCAGTGTGATACGTCTCCAATGTATCCACTTTTCCAAACACTTTTGCCCTCGTCTTGGACTCTAATTTGCATGATTTGAATGGAACTAACCTGGACTGGCGATGTTTTCAGTAGAATTACCATGGTGTTATTTATGTGCAGAAACAAACGTTATCGGAATGACCTGAAACTTCACGGAGCAACTTTTTGGAAAATATAAAAAATACCTACAAAAGATGAAGGCCAGGGGGCCCACCACCTCTCCATGAGGGTGGGGGGCACGCCTGCCCCCTAGGGCGCTCCCCCTACCTCGTGGGCCCCCTGGTGCCTCTCCGACTGCAACTCCAACTCTATATATTGTGTTTCAGGGAGAAAAAAACCAGAGAGAAGAATTCATCACGTTTTACGATACGGAGCCACCGCCAAGCCCTAAAACCTCTCGGGAGGGCTGATCTGGAGTCCGTTCGGGGCTCTGGAGAGGGGAATCCGTCGCCATCGTCATCATCAACCATCCTCCTTCACCAATTTCATGATGCTCACCGCCGTGCATGAGTAATTCCATCGTAGGCTTGCTGGACGGTGATGGGTTGGATGGGATCTATCATGTAATCGAGTTAGTTTTGTTCGGGTTTGATCCCTAGTGTCCACTATGTTCTGAGATTGATGTTGCCATGACTTTGCTATGCTTAATGCTTGTCACTAGGGCCCGAGTGCCATGATTTCAGATCTGAACCTATTATGTTTTCATCAATATATGAGTGTTCTTGATCCTATATTGCAAGTCTATAGTCACCTATTATGTGTTATGGTCCGTTAACCCCGAAGTGATAATAATCGGGATACTTACCGGTGATGACCGTAGTTTGAGGAGTTCATGTATTCACTATGTGTTAATGCTTTGTTCCGGTACTCTATTAAAAGGAGGCCTTAATATCCCTTAGTTTCCATAAGGACCCCGCTGCCACGGGAGGGTAGGACAAAAGATGTCATGCAAGTTCTTTTTTATAAGCACGTATGATTATATTCAGAATACATGCCTACATTACATCAATGAACTGGAGCTACTTTTGTGTCACCCTAGGTTATGACTGTTACATGATGAACCGCATCCGGCATAATTCTCCATCACTGATCCATTGCCTATGAGCTTTCCATATATTGTTCTTCGCTTATTTACTTTTCCGTTGCTATTGTTATCATCACTACAAAATACCAAAAACATTACTTTTACTACTGTTACCTTTTGCTACGGTTACCACTACTATCATATTACTTTGCTACTAAATACTTTGCTGCAGATATTAAGTTTCCAAGTGTGGTTGAATTGACAAATCAGCTGCTAATACTTGAGAGTATTCTTTGGTTCCCCTTGTGTCGAATCAATAAATTTGGGTTGAATACTCTACCCTCAAACATTGTTGCGATCCCCTATACTTGTGGGTTATCAAGACTATTTTCTGGCGCCGTTGCCGGGGAGCATAGCTCTATTCTTTGAGTCACTTGGGATTTATATCTGCTTATCATTATGAAGAACTTGAAAGATCCAAGAACCAAGATTTATCCCTCCACTATGAGGGGAGGTAAGGAATTGCCATCTAGCTTTGCACTTGATTCACCTTCTGTTTTGAGTAAGCTTGCGACACCTACACCTGCTTCTGCTATTTGTTCTGATATGTCGCATGTCATTGATGATGCCACTTCTGCTATGCATGATACTTATGATGAAACTACTTCTATGCCTGATACTACTGTGCCACTTAGTGATTTTCTTGATGAACAAATTGCTAGGGCTAGAGAGATTGAAAATATTGAATCTGATAATACTGATGAAAGTGATGATGAAGAATCACTTGTTATTACTGAGGGTTATGTTTTTGATCAAGAAGCTTCTTTAGCTATTTTAGCTTGCAAAGATAGTAACGAACTTAAGAGGTTATTAGCTAAATGGAACAAGCAATCTCTAAATGCTAGAATGAAACCTGACCCTGCTTTTGCTACTTCACCTATCTGTGTTACCGATAAGGATTATGAATTCTCTGTTGATCCTGATATAATTACTTTGGTTGAATCTGATCCTTTTCATGGCTATGAATCTGAAACTGTTGTGGCACATTGTCGGTGTCAAAATCGGCGGATCTCGGGTAGGGGGTCCCGAACTGTGTGTCTAGGCCGGATGGTAACAGGAGGTAGGGGACACGATGTTTTACCCAGGTTCGGGCCCTCTTGATGGAGGTAAAACCCTACGTCCTGCTTGATTAATATTGATGATATGGGTGTTACAAGAGTAGATCTACCACGAGATCAGAGAGGCTAAACCCTAGAAGCTAGCCTATGGTATGATTGTATGTTATGGTTGTCGTCCTACGGACTAAAACCCTTCGGTTTATATAGACACTGGAGAGGGTTAGGGTTACACAAGGTCGGTTACAAAGGAGGAGATATCCATATTCGTATTGCCTAGCTTGCCTTCCACGCCAAGTAGAGTCCCATCCAGACACGAGACAAAGTCTTCAATCTTGTATCCTCATAGTCTAACAGTCCGGCCAATGGAGATAGTCCGGCTATCCAGAGACCCCCTAATCCAGGACTCCCACAGTAGCCCCTGAACCAGGCTTCAATGACGATGAGTCTGGCGCGCAATATTGTCTTCCCCATTGCAAGGCGGGTTCCTTCTCCGAATACATCACAGAAGAATTTGAATACGAGGATAGTGTCCGACCCTGCAAAATAAGTTCCACATTCCACCATAGAGAGAATAATATTTTCGCAGATCTAATTCGCTGGCTTGTTTCGGCAACATGACGTTATGTCATGGCCCGGTGATTATTCGAACCGTTTCTTTTAACCAGCCCCGCACATAACGCGAGGCAGTTTTTCGACACGTCTTGTCAAAGCAGAGATCGTGTCCCCTTATTACGGGATTCTCATTAATACGGGCATGGATAATCCAACCGCGCCATCAATTGCGACGCTTGGGGGATAAGCGAGTTTTACCAGGCAAGTGGGGACGCTTAGTTTCGTCCGCCCATATAAAGGGATAAGGATTCACCTTTCTATCCACGCCTTCTTCCTCCTTTGCTCATCCGCTCCCGCACACTCGAGCTCTAGCGCCCAAGTCCTCACTTCCATCTCAACCTTCTCCAACCATGTCCGGAGCGGGAGGCAAGTGGATGGTCTCCTCCGTCACGGAGGGAGACATCAAAAAACTGAGGAGAGCCGGATACCTGCCCGACGACATCGCGCACCGGCTCCCAGATGAGGGGCAGCTCATCCCCACCCCCAGGCCCCATGAGAGGGTGGTATTCCTCACCCATTTCCTCCATGGACTGGGATTCCCTCTCCATCCCTTCGTCTGGGGGCTCATGTTTTATTACGGCCAGGATTTCCACGATCTGGCCCCGAACTTCATCCTCAACATCTCGGCATTTATCGTCGTGTGCGAGGCCTTCCTCCGCATCAAGCCCCACTTCGGCTTATGGCTGAAGACCTTCAACGTCAAGCCGAAGGTGGTGGGCGGCCGCCAGGCGGAGTGCGGATGCGCCATGGTGGGCAAGATGCCCAACATAACATGGCTCGAGGGCTCCTTTGTGGAGACCATAAAGGGGTGGCAATCAGGGTGGTTCTATATCACCGAGCCGCGTGACCCCGCATGGGTAGCGGCCCCCGAGTTCCGATCTGGCATCCCCATGCGGCTCACCTCCTGGAAAGAGAAGGGCCTGTCCTGGGGTAGTTCGAAAGAGCTGACCGGACTCCAAACATGTATTCAAAACATGGTGGACAAGAAGCTCAAGCTTGTCAACATAGTCCAGGTTATGCTCATCCGCCGGATACTCCGGTGCCAACAACGGGAGTTCACCTTGTGGGAGTTCAATCTGGCGTAGCACAGGACTCTGAACAGGCTCTTCGACACAACTCATGAAGACGCCTGGAGGGTGCTGTTTAAATGTGCTGAGGTCCCCCCCCCTATCACTGAGGATCGCGGATTCAGCGCGAAGCACCAAGCCAGTGCGGTAAGTTGTTTTACCTTTCGCAGGATATTCATTTTTATATAGATTGACTCTATGCGGGATCTAAACTCCTGTGCCTTTGACAAGACTGGCAGAAGATGGCCGGACAGATCGACTATCCGGCTCCTTTGCCCGAAGGCCCCGCAGATGCCCTTCTGGCGAAGATGTTGACTCCGGCCCCTTATAAGGTGCCGGAGAAGACCAAGAAGGCCAAGGGAGCTCGAAAGAGTTCCTGACGCCAGGCATCGTCGGACTCACCGTCCGATGACTCTGCGGCGCACTCTTCCCCCGAAGACGAGGAAGAAGAAGAAGAAGAAGATGCTCCCCCACCGACTAGGGGAGACAGAAAAAGGAAGGCCGCCCCAACTGGGGGGCCGAAGGGTCCAAGAAGGGAAGGACCCTCCTTCCAGACAGCTCCACTGCCGCCGACGAAGGCGAAGACGAGTGGTTGCCCAGGGCCAAGCCCCCGGGGAGATCGTAAGTATTCAGATACCAAAGTAACCTATATGATTCCTTTGTTGCACTACTTTCCCTAATCGCCGAACATAATTACGCAGGACGCCACGAGCCAATATCGAGGTATCCTCGGATGGCTCCCTGGGCTCGTCGGACATGGATAGCGATCCAGTCCCGACCGCTACCTCCCCTCATCCTGCCGACGACGCCGAAGTGTTGTCTCAAGAGGCACCGGATCGAGGGGGGTCTGTCCCGGAGGCACCTCAAGGCGACCTTCCGGACTCCGGGAGCCGAGGGGACGGGGTCCCCGAGAGCTCCGAGTTAGGCCCTCAGCCGAACATCGCGCCGGATCCTCCAACAGTTTCGGGCTCTGGCAGGCGGTCCCCTTCTAAGAGGGGCAAAACGCCAGTGCCGTTGACCTCTGCCCATCCAGAGGCATCCGACAACCTGCTGGAAGCGCTTCGTAGCGCTTCCATCGATGAGGAGCACCACACCATCATGAGTGCGGTGATCCAGAAGGTTCAGTCCACCAAGAGCGGATTGACTGAAGCCTGTGCCAGCCTTCTAACAGGCTTCGAGGTAAGTGTTTTAAAATGTAGTAGAAGTATTACCGCATAGACAGTAGCCCCTGATGCTTTGTTCGGTGTTCACAAAGAAAAGCCGAACAGAGGATCAAATAATATCGCACGAGTCTAATATAAGTATGTCAATATGCATATGCAGGCTTCTCAGCTGGCGTCCGCCGCACTAACTGCGGAGGTCGCCGTACTGAAGCGGGACCTTGATGGGTCCAAGAAAGAGCTCGGCCTTGCCAAGAGGCAGCTCGAGGAGAACGAGGGTAAGTAATACCCTGTCTATAGATATGTATATATAAAAAAGGACGCGATTGCAAAATGACAGGGTCATTGTATGTTTTGCCAGGGGACACGACCGAGGTGGCGACCCTGAAGCAAGCGCTGACCAAGGCCGAAGATACAGCGGCCAAGGAGCGCACCGAGCGAGAGAGGCACGAGGCTCGGGTGGGCGAGGTGCAGCAAGAGCTCCAGGCTCTCGTGACGAAGCACGAGGCGTTGGAGCTTGACTTGAAGACGCGAGAGTCTGTGCTTGCCGCGGCCCGTGAGAGCGTGAAGAGTGCCAAGGCCGAGGCCCAGAAGGCCCTTCAGGAGATCGACGCGATGAAGAAGATAGTGGCGGGTAAGGGTTTCTATATGCAAAACAAGCATGTAAAAGTGAATTACTGATTACTTACCCGAATCCGGAACTCTTCAGGAGCATTCGCAGATTTGCCCCGCAGTGTGTCCGATGCCGCACAATTTTACCAGGCCGAGGACGGAAGCTCGATGGAGAAGTTGTTCTGGTCTCAGTATGCTGAGGCCGAACATCCGCTGCCGATGAGCGACCAGCTGAAGCAGATGGTCGAGCTACATAAGGCGGCGGATCAGGCCATGAAGGGCTTTATAGTCCGGCTGTGGCCTGGCGACGCCCTTCGGAACAGCTTCTTCGGCCTGGTGAGGCCGCTTGTGGATGCCTGCCCATGGCTGGAGGTTGTCAAGCAATCCGTCTGCATTGAAGGTGCACGCCGGACTTTCGCCCGTGTAAAAATGCAGTGGGTCAAGCTAGATGCCGTGAAGCTGATCAAGGAGGGGCCGCCAGAGGGCAAGGAGCACCGCCACCCCGAGATGTATTATGAGGGTGTTCTGCCGGGTGCCCGTCTTATCGCGGATGAGTGTTCGAAAGATGTAATATTTGAGTAAACTTGCTCGTTTTATCCTGTATTTATGAAAACCTGTTTCATATGCGCTATGCAACGCTTGTTTGAATTTAAAATATTACCTTCTGTTTGGCTGTTTATCAAATCTGAGAGATGGATAGTCCTCGGCTTCTGCCCCCATGCCGCTAGAGCTGGGGTGTTCGGATAAACCTAAGCACTCTTGTTCCCATATCTGGGTCCTTCGAGGGAGGTGCTCAGCACAACAAACAAGACAACCGGACTAATATTGCTTTATCACTCTCACTTAGCCATATAATTCTATAATTTTAAATTTCGGCGAAGCCCCTGGTATTCGGAAGGCCGAATTCGGGGAGAGATACACGCCTTTAAGCCGGACAGGGCCGGCCCCTCGGCCTAAGCGGCATAAGTCTTTAGGGACTCGAAAAACCTCGCCGAACAGCGACCAGTCTCTCGCGGGGTCCTCGCATCTTGAGCTTGAGGTAAGCATAATGCGGTACTTCATTGAATCTAGCAAATGCGGTTCGCCCGAGCAGCGCATGATAACCACTACGGAACGGGACTATATCGAAGATTAACTCTTCGCTTCGGAAGTTATCCGGGGATCTGAAGACCACGTCCAGTGTAATTGATCCTCTGCAATGGGCCTCTACGCCTGGAATAACGCTCTTATAGGTCGTTTTTGTGGGTTTGATCCTTGAGGGTTCTATACCCATTTTGCGCACTGTGTCCTGATAAAGCAGGTTCAGGCTGCCGCCGCCGTCCATAAGGACTTGAGTGAGGTGAAATCCATCGATGATTGGGTCTAGGACCAGTGCGGCAAATCAGCCATGACGGATACTAGTTGGGTGGTCCCTGCGATCGAAGGTGATCGGGAAGGAGGACGAAGGGTTGAACTTTGGGGCGACTGGCTCCAACGCATATACGTCCCTGAGCGCACGCTTCCGCTCCCTCTTGGGAATGTGGGTTGCGTATATCATGTTCACCGTCCGCACTTGCGGGGGAAACCTCTTCTGTCCTCCAGTGTGCAGCTGCCGGGGTTCCTCCTCGTCATCGCTATGCGGCCCCTTGTCCTTGTTTTCGGCAATTAACTTACCGGCCTGCTTGAACACCCAACAATCCATGTTGGTGTAATTGGCTGGCTTGTCTGGGGTGCCGTGTATTTGACACGAGCGATCGAGTATACGGTCCAAGCTGGACAGACCCGACGTACTTTGTTTGAATGGCTTTTTCCGCTGACCGGGTTTAGAGCCTTTGAATCCGGCATTGATTGCCGTATCCTCAGTATTTTCGCTGTTAATGCGGCGCTTATGCTTGTTGCGACGTGACCTACTATTGCCATCCTTGGTATCTATGGTACCATGGTTTTTTGAGAGGTTATTACTGCGAGCCAGCCAACTGTCTTCTCCCGCACAAAAGCGGGTCATGAGCGTCGTGAGAGCTGCCATAGATTTCGGCTTTTCCTGACCAAGGTGTCGGGCTAGCCACTCATCTCGGATGTTGTGCTTGAAAGCTGCTAAGGCCTCCGCATCCGGACAGTCGACGATTTGATTTTTCTTTGTAAGGAACCGAGTCCAGAACTGCCTGGTCGACTCTTCTGGCTGCTGAATTATGTGGCTCAAATCATCGGCGTCTGGTGGTCGCACATAAGTGCCCTGAAAGTTGTCGAGGAATGCGGCTTCCAGATCTTCCCAACAGCTAATGGAGTCCGCTGGAAAGTTGTTAAGCCAATGCCGCGCTGGTCCTTTGAGCTTTAGTGGGAGGTATTTGATGGCGTGTAAGTCATCACTGCGGGCCATGTGGATGTGGAGGAAGAAGTCCTCAATCCATATTGCGGGATCTGTTGTGCCGTCGTATGATTCAATGTTTACAGGTTTGAAACCTTCTGGGAATTGATGTTCCATTACTTCGTCTGTGAAGCATAAGGGGTGTGCGGCGCCTCTGTATTGGGCTATATCGCGACGCAGCTCGAATGGGTCTTGCCCGTTCTGTTCGCCCCGGCCGGATTTGCTTTTACTTTATCCGGCATGACGTTTATTGTCTCGCAGAGTGATGCGCCCTCGTGATCCGTAGATCGATCTTGAATGCTTTGCTTTGTCCTCCAATATGTCTCGCAGGTCTGGCGTATCTCCCCATGCCTTTTTATTTGAATGGCGTTGGGGTAGAGGCTGAACTTTTGGCTGGAATGCCTCTCTATCGCGGCCACGAGGTGGCCGATTAGCCATGTCATACGCTTCTTCCTCCAATCGGGGTAGTAGCATGCGCCTTGGGTAACTCTTGGAGGGCCGCTCGAGTTTATATTCCTCGGCTGCGAGGACTTCAGTCCATTTGTCAGTTAGCAGATTTTGATCAGCTTGGAGCTGCTGCTGCTCTTTCTTAGGCTATTTGCCGTGGCCATAAGCCGGCGCTTGAAGCGCTCTTGTTCGACGGGATCCTCTGGGACGGCGAATTTATCGTCGCCGAGGCTTGCCTCGTCTTCGGAGGGGGGATGTAATTGTCATCCTCCTCCTCTCCGCCAGCCGCTCTCTCAGGAGAGCTGGCTCCTTCATCCTCCTGCCCTAAATCTTGCTGGAGGGGATTGTTGTTGTCTTCGGCGCTATCCGGAGTGTTATTATCTCCTGTGCCGATATCACCACTTTTGCTTTGGCGGGACTTAGAGCGGCGCCGCTGACGTCGGCGCTTGGGTTGCTTCTTGGAGGGGTCATCCTCCGCTATCTCATCGCCATTGCCTTCGTTGGGTGTATCCACCATGTATATGTCATATGACGAGGTGGCTTTCCAGTGCCATATAGGTGCTGGTTCATGTTCGTCTCCTACATCGTCGTCCATACCGTCGATGTCTTCGGAGTCGAAGTCGAGCATGTCGGTTAAATCATCGACAGTGGCTACGAAGTGGGTGGTGGGTGAGCGTCGAATTTCCTCGTCTTCCGCATCCCAATCCTATTGGCCATAATCCGGCCAGGGCTCTCCTGACAAAGAGAGAGTACTTAGTGAATTCAGAATGTCGCTGAGGGGCGAGTGCTTCCATGATCGGTGCCCAATCAGATTCGATTGGCAGGGGCGCGGACGGTTCGGAGTCCGGTACCTTGGAGTCATGGGCTGCGCAGAGGATTATGCTGGTGTTTGGCTCAATCGCCGTCGAGACTGCAGCCCCTGAGGTGGTGTCTAGCCACCCGTCCTCGATTGGCGTAGTTTACTCCGAGCTAAGGGTCGGAGCAGATGCGGGCGTGGCCTCTAGGGTACTGTTCGGCGGCAGAGCTAGGTCATACCCATCGCGACAGTGTGGCGTGCCCGGCTGTGGCTCGAATCCGTCGAAGATCAAGTCTCCGCGGACGTCGGCCGTGTAGTTCAAACTTCCAAATCTGACCTGATGGCCAGGGGCGTAGCTTTCAATCTGCTCCAGATGGCCAAGCGAATTAGCCCGCAGTGCAAAGCCGCCGAATACGAAGATCTATCTGGGGAAAAAAGTCTCACCCTGGACCGCATCGCTATCAATGATAGTAGGAGCCATCAAGCTAACGGCGACGACACAGAGGAACTCTCAATGAAAGCACCAATGTCGGTGTCAAAACCGGCGGATCTCGGGTAGGGGGTCCCGAACTGTGTGTCTAGGCCGGATGGTAACAGGAGTCAGGGGACACGATGTTTTACCCAGGTTCGGGCCCTCTTGATGGAGGTAAAACCCTACATCCTGCTTGATTAATATTGATGATATGGGTGTTACAAGAGTAGATCTACCACGATATCAGAGAGGCTAAACCCTAGAAGCTAGCCTATGGTATGATTGTATGTTATGGTTGTCGTCCTACGGACTAAAACCCTTCGGTTTATATAGAAACCGGAGAGGGTTAGGGTTACACAAGGTCGGTTACAAAGGAGGAGATATCCATATTCGTATTGCCTAGCTTGCCTTCCACGCCAAGTAGAGTCCCATCCGGACACGAGACGAAGTCTTCAATCTTGTATCTTCATAGTCTAACAGTCCAGCCAATGGAGATAGTCCGGCTGTCCGGAGACCCCCTAATCCAGGACTCCCACACACATCTTACTAAATTAAATGATATAGCCACCCTATTCACTAAAGATGAGATATCCATATTCATATTGCCTAGCTTGCCTTCCACGCCAAGTAGAGTCCCATCCGGACACGAGACGAAGTCTCAATCTTGTATCTTCATAGTCTAACAGTCCGGCCAATGGAGATAGTCCGGCTGTCCGGAGACCCCCTAATCCAGGACTCCCACACACATCTTACTAAATTAAATGATATAGCCACCCTGTTCACTAAAGATGAGAGAACTCGTTACTTTTATATCCTTAAAATATTCCCGTTCTCATTAAAGGGTGATGCTAGACATGGTTTAATTCTCTTGATCCTGGTTGTGTGCGTAGTCCCCAGGATATGATTTATTACTTCTCTGCTAAATATTTCTCTGCTCATAAGAAACAAGCTGCTTTAAGGGATATATATAATTTTGTGCAAATTAAAGAAGAAAGTCTCCCACAAGCTTGGGGGAGGCTTCTCCAATTACTTAATGATTTGCCTAATCATCCTCTTAAGAAAAATGAAATACTTGATATCTTTTATAATGGACTAATCGATGCTTCCAGAGATTACCTGGATAGTTGTGCTGGTTCTGTTTTCAGGGAAAGAACACCGGGTGAAGCTGGAATTCTATTGAATAATATGTTGACAAATGAAAATGATTGGACACCTCCAGAGCCAATTCCTGAGCCTATTCCTAAACCAACTCCGAAGAAGAGGGGTATTCTATTTCTCAGTCCTGAAGATATGCAAGAGGCAAAGAAATCTATGAAAGAAAAAGGTATTAAAGCTGAAGATGTTAAGAATTTACCTCCTATTGAAGAAATACACGGTATTAATTTACCGCCTGTTGAAGAAACATATGATCTTAATACTTTACCTATTGAAGAAACTCATGGTCTTGATAACCCGACACAGGTAGTAAAGGTAAATTCTGTCTATAGATATGATAAAGCTAAAATCCCATTTACTAAGTTTGCTAGCCCATGCCTAGATGAGTTTGATAAATTTATGGCTTATTTTGGTAGACAATTGAAATACAATTCAAATATGCTTGAACACTTGGGTGATTATATGGCCAATGTCAAAGGTGAACTTAAACTTATTAGTAAGCATGCTTCTATGGTTACCACTCAAGTATAACAAGTACTTAAAGCTCAAAATGATTTGCTCAATGAATTGAATAGTAAGGATAATGATAATGCTGTTAGAGTGGCTACTAGAACTGGTAGAATGACTCAGGAACCTTTGTATCCTGAAGGCCACCCTAAGAGAATTGAGCAATATTCTCAGAGAAATAATATAGATCCACCTAGTCCTTCTAAAAGGAAGAAAAAGAAAAATGATAGGACTTTGCATGCTTCTAGTGAACCTATTACTGAAACACCTGAGAATCCAAATGATATTTCTATTTCTGATGCTGAAACACAATCTGGTAATGAACCTGAAACTAGTAATAATGTCACTGATAATGTTCATGATGATGCTCAACCTAGTAAAGATAATGATGTAGAAATTGAACCTGCTGTTGATCTTGATAACCCACAGTCAAATAATCAATGTTATGATAAGAAAGATTTTGTTGCTAGGAAACATGGTAAAGAAAGAGAACCATGGGTTCAGAAACCCATGCCTTTTCCTCCCAAACCATCCAAGAAAAAGGATGATGAGGATTTTGAGCGCTTTGCTAAAATGATTAGACCTATCTTTTTGTGTATGTGATTAACTGATATGCTCAAAATGAATCCTTATGCTAAGTATATGAAAGAAATTGTTACAAATAAAAGAAAGATACCGGAAGCTAAAATTTCCACCATGCTTGCTAATTATACTTTTAAGGGTGGAATACCAAAGAAACTAGGAGATCCCGGTGTACCCACTATACCATGCTCTATTAAAAGAAACTATGTTAAAACTGCTTTATGTGATCTTGGAGCCGGTGTTAGTGTTATGCCTCTCTCTTTATATCATAGACTTGATTTGAATAAGTTGACACCTACTGAAATATCTTTGCAAATGGCTAATAAATCAACTGCTATACCTGTCGGTATTTGTGAGGATGTGCCCGTTGTAGTTGCAAATGTTACTATTTTAACGGAGTTTGTTATTCTTGATATTCCCGAGGACGATAGTATGTCTATTATTCTTGGAAGACCCTTTTTGAATACTGCAGGGGCTGTCATTGATTGCACTAAAGGCAATGTCACTTTTCATGTTAATGGTAATGAGCATACGGTACACTTTTCGAGGAAACAACCTCAAGTTCATAGTATCAACTCTATTGGGAAAATTCCATCGATTATATTTGGAGGTTTTGAATTTCCTCTTCCTGCTGTCAAGAAGAAATATGATATTCTTATTATTGGGGATGTGCATATCCCCGTTGAGGTAACATAGTGTTATTCAAAATTTCTCCGGTTCCATGTTATTCGGAATAAGTTCGTTAACAAGACTTGATCAACCTTGTTAGTGGATTCCTTTTGATGATCATGAGATGGATGAAACTAGAAAGCACAACCTTCTGTACTTCACTTTTACTTTGTGTTATTTATATTAAATAAAATAAAAATAAATGTTTTTCTGTCTGTTATCTGGTTATCCGTGCAATATAAAAATACCCCAAAAATAAAAGTTCTCCAAATGCCCTGAAATTTAAATATGATTTTTTCTAGAATATTTGAGAATATTTGGCACTGAGAACACAGCAGGGGGGTCAATCACCTGCCCACGAGGTTGGAGGGCGCGCCCTACCCCCTGGGCGTGCCCCCCTGCCTCGTGGGCCCATGATGGCCCTCCTCCACTTATCCTTTCATCCACACACTCCTTCTTCCTCCCCCAAACACAAATATCCAGCTCAAAGCCGAGTCCAAGCTCGTTTTGCTGCCATTTTCGATCTCCTTGCTCAAAGCACCCCTCACAAAACTGCTTGGGGAGATTGTTCCTTGGTATGTGACTCCTCCATTAGTCCAATTAGATTTTGTTCTAGTGCTTTATTCATTGCAAATTTGTGCTGCTTAGGTGACCCTGTTCTTGAGCTTGCATGTAAAATTTATATGGTCAAAAGTAGTTTTGATGCATGATATAGGCCCTAGGCACTTGTAGGAGTAGTTGCTATCAATATTATTGAGTTTGGTTTACTTTTATTTTGAGGTTACTAAAAAAATTCAGAATTTTTCAGAGGAAGAAAAATGCTTAGGAAAATGTTCCAAGGTGGTTCCTCAAGAAAGCAAGGACCCAGGCTTGCAATGCATGATGCTGATGAAGAGCCACCAAGAGACGCTCCAGTGCATCCTTGTGAGTGGCCTTTTGAAAATTTTATGGATCGAGCAGGAATTAAGGAAGAATTCAACGCATATTTGCGTAACGCCGATCTTGTGAGCTTCGAGGAAGAGAAGTGCAGCCAGTATCACAACCTCACCAGTACCTTTGTGAGGAGGTTTGAATTTTTGACTTCACATAATTCTCCAACTATCCTGTTTGATCTTTATGAAAATTCTTATACTATGGACTTAGAGGATTTTACCACTGCTTGCAAACTTCCACAATGGGGTAGTATAAGGGATCCTCGCAAATCTGAATTTAGAGATTTTCTTGCTATCATAACTGTGGGAGAATCTAGAGATATAACACAAGCCACCATAACTTATGGAGCATTCACTTTCCTGCTATACATTATTTTGCTCTCTTCATAGGTAGATGCATTAATGGTAAAGATGAAGCATGTCATATGTGTGTTCCTGACCTCAGTATTCTTAGGAGTGCTGTGTTAGGAGACAAATTTTATAATTTGGGAGCCATTGTTGCATGTAGGTTGCATCTTAATAGATTTAATGGAGATTTCTTTGGTGGAATTTATGCAACCTGCATAGCTAATTTTCTTGGTGTAGCCATACGAGAAGATGATATTGAATTACCTCCTTCTTACCTAGACTTTAATGCTATGGTTCACCACCAGTTTTTTGAGAGGAATGAATCCCCTCTCAAGTATCAAATAATCTTTGACAGATGTCGTGTTGTCCATATTACTCTCCCTGCTCCTGCCTTCTTCGATCATCAGGCAAAAGGAAGATATACTATTACCAGAGAGGAGGCAAATGAGTACGAGAGGAGAGCGGAGGCCGCTCGTCGCCATGCTGCAGCTCAGCAGGCGATAGCCGCTGCATCGCAGTATAACCCCAACTACTATTATGGATATCCGCCAGGCCAGCCGTGGCCATAGACCAACTTAGGCCAACAGCCTAAGCTTGGGGGAGTACGTATTTCCCACCGACATTACATTTATGTTCACACACTCATTGCTAGATGTCGGTGCTCATACTTTTTCATTGTATCATCCATGCTAGTTTATTTTCATTTTTATGCTTTCTTCTTGTGTGTTTAATAAACCTTAAGAAAAACCAAAAAATTAGTTGTAGCTTTTAGCTAGTATTAATTTTCCATCCTTGTAGTAGTAATTAAAAAGAAAACCCAAAAATATTTCCTGTTCTTCTTTTGCTTGTTGGGAGCTTTCCCGTGTAAATAGTTTTATTTCTTTTATTTTCTTTGGGGGCCAATAGGAGAAGACCATAATTAAATTGTTGAAGTGGCTCTTATATGCATACTTGTTGATCTGACAAAAGAGCCCATATTGTCATGTCTTCTCCTGTTTTTTGAATGCTTGCAGATTCCAGCTTAGTCCAACGCACGTGCACTATTATTATTATCCACATTGTTCGGTCGTGCAAGTGAAAGGCAATTATGACGATCTATGATGGACTGACTGAGATGAGAAAAGCTGGTATGAACTCGACCTCTCTTGTTTTTGTAAATATGATTAGTTCATCGTTCATGATTCAGCCTATTATGAATAAACATGTTTGCAATGACAACTAGAGATCATAGTTTCCTGTGCCATGCTTGATTAGCTATGAGTTATAACGGTTTACCTTGCGTGCCAACATGCTATTGAAATGGTTATGATGTGGTATGATAGGGTGGTATCCTCCTCTGAATGATTTAAGTGAGTTGACTTGGCGCATGTTCACGCATGTAGTTGAAAAAAAATCAACATAGCCTTCACGATATTTATGTTCATGGTGGATTATATCCTACTCATGCTTGCATTCGGTGTTGATTAATTTTAATGCATGTTCATGACTGTTGTCACTCTCTAGTTGGTCGCTTCCCAGTCTTTTGCTAGCCTTCACCTGTATTAAGCGGGAATACTGCTTGTGCATCCAATCCCTTAAACCCCAAAGTTATTCCACATGAGTCCACTATACCTACCTATATATGGTATCTACCTGCCGTTCCAAGTAAATTTGTATGTGCCAAACTCTAAACCTTCAAATAAATATCATGTTTTGTATGCTCTAATAGCTCATGTCTCAACTAGGGCTGCTTGTATCTTCCATGTTAGGCGGGTTATTCTCAAGAGGAGTGGACTCCGCTCCTCACTCACGAGATAAATGGCTGGTCACCGTATGCCCAGTCCCATGCTTTATGCAAACTAAATCAAAATATTACAAACAAAACTCCCCCTGGGACTCTTGTTAGTTGGAGGCACTCGTTGTTTCGAGCAAGCCATGTATTGATGCTTGTTGGTGGAAGGGGGAGTATAAACTTTACCATTCTGTTTGGGAACCGCCTATAATGTGTGTAGCATGGAAGATATCACCATCTCTTGGTTGTTATGTTGACAATGAAAGTATACCGCTCAAAATATTATTCACCTCTGTTTTAAAACCGAGCTCTGGCACCTCTACAAGTCCCTGCTTCCCTCTGCGAAGGGCCTATCTATTTACTTTTATGCTTAGTCATCATCCTCTTATTAAAAAGCACCAGTTGGAGAGCACCACTGTCATTTGCATCCATTACTGTTAGTTTACATTGAGTATGACTTGACTGGATCTCTTTTACCATGAATTACAATGTCTAGTCAATCCTTGGTCTTTAAAGGTGATCTGCATTTATGTTTTGCGGTCTCAGAAAGGGCTAGCGAGATACCATCTTGTTAATTCATATTATGGTTGTTTTGAGAAAGTGTTGTCATCCGAGATTTATTATTATTGCTCGCTAGTTGATTATGCTATTGATATGAGTAAACTTGAGACCTAAGCATTATTGCGAATGTGGTTAGTTCTAATCTTTGCTGAAAACTTGAATGCTGGCTTTACATATTTACAACAACAAGAGCAAACAGAGTTTGTAAAAGTTTTTCTTTATCACTTTCAGTTTGTCAACTGAATAGCTTGAGGACAAGCAAAGGTTTAAGCTTGGGGGAGTTGATAAGTCTCCAACGTATCCACTTTTCCAAACACTTTTGCCCTTGTTTTGGACTCTAACTTGCATGATTTGAATGGAACTAACCCGGACTGACGCTGTTTCAGCAGAATTACCATGGTGTTATTTATGTGCAGAAACAAACGTTCTCGGAATGACCTGAAACTTCATGGAGCAACTTTTTGGAAAATAAAAAAATACCTGCAAAAGATGAAGGCCAGGGGGCCCACCACCTCTCCACGAGGGTGGGGGGTGCGCCTGCCCCCTAGGGCACGCCCCCTACCTCGTGGGCCCCCTGGTGCCTCTCCGACTCCAACTCCAACTCTATATATTGTGTTTCGGGGAGAGAAAAAATCTAAGAAAAGAATTCATCGCGTTTTACGATATGGAGCCGCCGCTAAGCCCCAAAACCTCTTAGGAGGGCTGATCTGGAGTCCGTTCGGAGCTCCGGAGAGGGGAATCCGTCGCCATCATCATCATCAACCATCCTCCGTCACCAATTTCATGATGCTCACCGCCGTGCGTGAGTAATTCCATCGTAGGCTTGCTGGACAGTGATGGGTTGGATGGGATCTATCATGTAATCGAGTTAGTTTTGTTAGGGTTTGATCCCTAGTGTCCACTATGTTCTAAGATTGATGTTGCTATGACTTTGCTATGCTTAATGCTTGTCACTAGGGCCCGAGTGCCATGATTTCAGATCTGAACCTATTATGTTTTCATCAATATATGAGTGTTCTTGATCCTATCTTGCAAGTCTATAGTCACCTATTATGTGTTATGGTCCGTTAACCCCGAAGTGACAATAATCGGGATACTTACCGGTGATGACCGTAGTTTGAGGAGTTCATGTATTCACTATGTGTTAATGCTTTGTTCGAGTACTCTATTAAAAGGAGGCCTTAATATCCCTTAGTTTCCGTAAGGACCCCGCTGCCACGGGAGGGTAGGACAAAAGATGTCATGCAAGTTCTTTTCGATAAGCACGTAGGACTATATTCGGAATACATGCCTACATTACATCAATGAACTGGAGCTAGTTTTGTGTCACCCTAGGTTATGACTGTTACATGATGAACCGCATCCGGCATAATTCTCCATCACTGATCCATTGCCTACGATCTTTCCATATATTGTTCTTCGCTTATTTACTTTTTCGTTGCTATTGCTATCATCACTACAAAATACCAAAAACATTACTTTTACTAATGTTACCTTTTGCTACCGTTACCACTACTATCATATTACTTTGCTGCAGATATTAAGTTTCCAGGTGTGGTTGAATTGACAACTTGGCTGCTAATACTTGAGAGTATTCTTTGGCTCCCCTTGTGTCGAATCAATAAATTTGGGTTGAATACTCTACCCTCGGAAACTGTTGCGATCCCCTATACTTGTGGGTTATCACAGTGTTACAAGGACTGACAAATCTTACCAAATTGTTTGTACGTGGTTGCACACGGGTCATCCAAAACAACCGTTTGCGTTGAAGGGATGCACAAATCATGCGCTGCTCTCACTTTGCATACGGGTGTTCTATCTAAAACATTTGCGATCAAGAGCTGCAGAAATCCTGCTCGGCACATTTTCTCTTGGCTTCTTGGGGAAGTTGTCAGTTTTCATATGGGTGTTCTTTTTTGAGGGGGAATACGCCTAGCAGCGTATCATTTCATTGATAGAGGAGGACAAGTAGTTGTTACATGGAGTTACAGGGTGCGGCCCCATAGACGTACACAAGCCGGCGTCTGGGAGGGCGCAACGATGAGCAGGGTGGAGAGGATGCTCAGCCTCATAGCAGGTGGATCAGGCTACAGGTAAGATGCTAGCTATCCTGGTGGCGCCCGCCTTGGCCCAAAGGCGGGCATCGTCCTTGATGCTCTAGATCAGGTCTTTAGTGGAGGGGCGTAGGCCGTCGAAGATGGCCGCGTTGCGATGCTTCCAAATTCCCCAAGCAGTCAGTGCAATGATGGAGTTAAGGCATTTCCTCAAAGAGCCAGGGAGGTCTCCGCAGCCGTAGTCCACCAGGCGAAGAAGCTCGCGGTGTCGTCGAGCGGCGGGGCGACTAGGCGACACCAGGAGAGGATTTTGTGCTAGGTGATGCGAGAGAACACGCAGCCGGCGAGAAGGTGGTCGATTGACTCCACCTCTTGGTCGTAGAGAATGCAGGTTGGGTGCGTGGATAGGCCACGGCGCACTCGCCGCTCTGCAGTCCAGCATCGGTCGAGGTAGGCGAGCCAGAGGAAGACTTTGTTGTTGAGAGGGCCCCAGCTTTTCTAGAGAAGTTTCTAGCATGGTGGTGAGGTGGAGCCATGGAACAACACACGGTAGCAAGAGCTGGAAGTGTAGACTCCGTTAGTTGTCCAATTCCAGGAGAGGCAATCAGGCTCATCAGAGAGGGCGACAAGTTGTAGCTTGCGCCACAAGTTCACGTACTCGATGACTGCCTGGGGCCCGAGGGTGTCATGGATATCACCGATCCAAGCACTATTGGTGAGCCCATCGTGCAGTGACGCCGACGACACGGCACAAGAGAGGTTAGAGTGGGGGCGAGCTCGGGAATAGAATGGCCATCAAGCCAGTGGTCACTCCAGAAGTGGCATGTCTTGCCGTCGCCAAGATGCCAGGAGGTGGAGGCCCGGAAGAAACGGGCAGCCTCGTTGTCGCGGGGGAGCTGCAGATGATGCCTCGGCCGCGAAGGGTCGGTGGCCTTGAGCCAGAGCCAGCGAAACCTCGATGATATGCCGGTGAGGCGGAGGTCCCTCATGCCAAGGCCACCGAACTCCACCGAGCAGCACACGTGCTGCCAAGCAACCATGCAACATCCAGAGCTGGCGTCCCGGCGCCCATGCCAGAAAAGTCTCGGATAATGCGAGTAATTTTCTTGAGGATCTTCGGGCATATGTCAATCTCCATGAGAATGTGAATGGGCATGGCGGTGAGCACGTGGCGCACAAGGGCGAGCCGCTCACCGTGAGTTAGAAGCGCGGCCTTCCAAGTCGCGAGCTTTCTCGCCAGCTTATCCACCAGAGGAAGCAGAGCCGATGAGGGGGTCTTGCGGATGGACAGGGGAAGACCCAGGTAAACGATGGGGAAGTTCGCGACTGCGCATCCAATCGTGGAGTTAATGGTGGTGATCACCTCATGGCCGCAGCGAATGGGGGTGGCCGAGCATTTGAGGAAGTTGGTACGCAGACCGGAGGCGTCGCCGAACACCCGCAGCAGCTCATGGATCGTAGCCAGCACCGAACTGGTTGGGTGGCAGAAGATCACCACATCATCGACGATCAGCAATATGCTTGACGCGGCGTGCCGGTTGGTAAGTCGCTGAAGCATGCCGGCGCGCGATGCATGCTGGAGCAGGGAGTTCAGCGTGTCGATCGCAATGGTGAAGAGCAGCGGCAAGACGGGGTCGCCCTGGCGCAGCCCGCATGCATGATCGATGGGTGGCCCGGGGTTATCGTTGACAAGGACTCGCGTGGATCCCGTGGAGAGGAGGATGCACACCCATTCGCACCAGCGGTGCCCAAAGCCGAGGTGGCGGAAAGTTTGAAGGAGAAAGGGCCAGGATACGATATCGAACGCCTTCGTGATGTCGAGCTTGAGGAGAATTCTAGGGGCCTTCAAGTTATGGAGCAGGCGAGTGATTTGTTGAACTAGCAGGAAGTTGTCGTGCACAGTGCAACCAGCAATGAATGCGCTCTGGTTGACAGAGACAAGCCTCCCCATCTTTGGAGCGAGACTCAGAGAGAGAACTTTAGCAAAAAGCTTGGCCAGCAAGTGAATCAAGCTGATCAGCATGTAGTTAGCGAGCATGCACACATCGGGCTTCTTGGGGAGGAGAATGAGAAGGGCCTCGTTGAGCTTGTGAAAGCCGAGACCATTCAGGGCGTAGAGTTTATCAAAGCAGCACAGATGTACTAAAACGTTTGCGATGAGTGTTTTATATTTCAAAAGCAAATTAAACTGCGGCTTGGGTGCCATTAATAGAGAGGATGCGAGCAAGGCGGGCGGACATGGAACTCCAAGGGCTCGCTTCGCAGTGAGCCTGCACAGCGTACAGCTCGCACGCTTCCCGGTGAGCCTGCACTCGAGGACAACTTGCACGCCTCTCGGTCAGCCTGTGCACCGGACGGCACTCGCATGCCTCCCGTCCAGTCAAGGTCAAGCAGCTGTCCACACGGCACCTCCTATAGCCATTATAACCAAGACGCATGGCTTCACGTGAATGGTTAACAGAATTTTGGATTTACTAGAATTTAAAAACAGACATCTCAATGTTTTATCCCCAAAGGTGGGACGTTCCCTACCGAAAACCATCATGCGTGTTGTGAGAAGCTCCGGTTTGTGAGAAGCATATACCCAAACCTTCCCCAAAGGGGACAAAATTTGTACCACGGCATGTTGATGCCGCTCCATGATAGCATGCCAAGTTTCATGAATTTCAGACGAGTTTTGGATTTACTAGAATTTAGAAACCAGGCATCTCAATGTTTTGCCGGCAATCAACGGTGCCCTGGTGTTTGAAATTCATTCCCATTTCTTGCATGGGACCTAAGCATGCACCAAAGGACACATATTTGATTTTTCAACCAATTTATATGCACTGGAGTATGCGCATGTAGTTCAAATTAGAATTATGCACATAAATGCATTGAAAACTCAGTTAATGCATAAAAATGTAAAAACAAACCCCAAAAAATCACAAAAATTTCACACAACACTCCTGTTGTTCTATGTTGACACGAGAAAAAAGATTGAAAGCAATAAGAGGCAATGGATATCATTTCGTCCCCAAAGGTGGGACGTTCCCTACCGAAAACCATCATGCTTCTGGTGAGAAGCTCTGGGTTGTGAGAAGCATATACCCAAACCTGCCCCATATGGGACAAATTTTGTACCATGACATGTTGATGCCGCTCCATGATAGCATGTCGTGTTTCATGAATTTTAGACGAGTTTTGGATTTACTAGAATTTAAAAACCAGGCATCTAAATGTTTTGCCGGCAATCAACGGTTCCCTAGTGTTTAAAATTCATTCCCATTTCTTGCATGGGAACTAAGCATGCACCCAAGGACACAGATTTGATTTTCAACCAATTTATATGCACTGGAGCATGAGCATGTAGTTCAAATTTGAATTATGCACATAAGTGCATTGAAAACTCAGTTAATGCATAAAAATGTCCAAATAAACCCCGAAAAATCACAAAAAATCAGATAACACTCCTGTTGTTCTTTGTTGACATGAGAATAAAATTTGAAAGCAATAAGAGGCAATGGATATCATTTCGTCCCCAAAGGTGGGACGTTCCCTACCGAAAACCATCATGCTTGTTGTGAGATGCTCCGGTTTGTGAGAAGCATATACCCAAACCTACCCCTAATGGGACAAAATTTGTACCACGACATGTTGATGCCGCTCCATGATAGCATGCCAAGTTTCATGAATTTCAGACGAGTTTTGGATTTACTAGAATTTGAAAACCAGGCATCTCAATGTTTTGCCGGCAATCAACGGTGCCCTGGTGTTTGAAATTCATTCCCATTTCTTGGATGAGACCTAAGCATGCACCCAAGGACACATATTTGATTTTTCAACCGATTTATATGTACTGGAACATGTGCGTGTAGTTCAAATTTGAATTATGCACATAAATGCATTGGAAACTCAGTTAATGCATATAAGTGTCCAAATGAACCCCGAAAAATCACAAAAATTCACACAGCACTCCTGTTGTTCTGTGTTGACATGATAAAAAAATTGAAATCAATGAGAGGCAATGGATATTGTTTCGTCCCCAAAGGTGGGACATTCCCTACCGAAAACCATCATGCTTGTTGTGAGAAGCTCCGGTTTTTGAGAAGCACATACCCAAACCTGCCCCAAATGGGACAAAATTTTTACAATGGTATGTTGATGCCGCTCCATGATAGCATGCCCAGTTTCATGAATTTCACATGAGTTTTTGATTTACTAGAATTTAAAAACCAGGCATCTCAATGTTTTGTCGACAATCAACGGTGCGCTGGTGTTTGAAATTCATTCCCATTTCTTGCATGGGACCTAAGCATGCACCCAAGGACACATATTTGATTTTTCAACCAATTTATATGCACTGGAGCATGTGCATGTAGTTCAAATTTAAATTATGCACATAAAATGCATTGAAAACTCAATTAATTCATAAAAATGTCCAAACGGACCCCAAAAAATAACAAAAAATCACACAACACTCCTGTTGTTCTCTGTTGACACAACAAAAAAATTGGAAAGCAATAAGAGGCAATGGATATCGTTTCGTCCCCAAAGGTGGGACGTTCCCTACAAAAACCATCATGCTTGTTGTGAGAAGCTCCGGTTTTTGAGAAGCATATACCCAAACCTACCCAAAATGGGTAAATTTTTTACCACGGCATGTTGATGCCGCTCCATGATAGCATGCCAAGTTTCATGAATTTCAGACGAGTTTTTGATTTATTAGAATTTAAAAACCAGGCATCTCAATGTTTTGCCGGCAATCAACGGTGCCCTGGTGTTTGAAATTCATTCTATTTTCTTGCATGGGACCTAAGCATGCACCCAAGGACACATATTTTATTTTTCAACCAAATTATATGCACTGGAGCATGTGCATGTAGTTCAAATTTTAACTATGCACATAAATGCATTGAAAACTCAGTTAATGCATAAAAATGTCCAAACGAAC
Organism: Triticum dicoccoides; assembly: GCF_002162155.2. Taxonomy (NCBI): domain Eukaryota; kingdom Viridiplantae; phylum Streptophyta; class Magnoliopsida; order Poales; family Poaceae; genus Triticum; species Triticum dicoccoides. Next base: position 377,183,452 of record NC_041384.1, read on the forward strand.
CCCAAAAAATCACACAACACTTCTGTTGTTTTATGTTGACATGAGAAAAAAATTTGAAAGCAATAAGAGGCAATGGATATCGTTTCGTCCCCAAAGGTGGGACGTTCCCTACTGAAAAACATCATGCTTGTTGTGAGAAGCTCCGGTTTGTGAGAAGCATATACCCAAACCTGCCCCAAATGGGACAAAATTTGTACCAGGGCCTGTTGATGCCGCTCCATGATAGCATGCCAAGTTTCACGAATTTCAGATGAGTTTTGGATTTACTAGAATTTTAAAACCAGGCATCTCAATGTTTTCCCAGGAATCAACGGTGCCCCGGTGTTTGAAATTCATTCCCATTTCTTGCATGGGACCTAAGCATGCACCCAAGGACACAGATTTGATTTTTCAACCAATTTATATGCACTGGAGCATGTGCATGTAGTTCAAATTTGAATTATGCACATGAAATGCATTGAAAACTCAGTTAATACATAAAAATGTACAAACGAACCCCGAAAAATCACAAAAATTCACACAGCACTCCTGTTGTTCTATGTTGACATGATAAAAAAATTGAAATCAATGAGAGGCAATGGATATTGTTTCGTCCCCAAAGGTGGGACGTTCCCTACCGAAAACCATCATGCTTGTTGTGAGAAGCTCCGGTTTTTGAGAAGCATATACCCAAACCTGCCCCAAATGGGACAAAAATTTTACCACGGGATGTTGATGCTGCTCCATGATAGCAGGCCCAGTTTCATGAATTTCACATGAGTTTTTGATTTACTAGAATTTAAAAACCAGGCATCTCAATGTTTTGTCGGCAATCAACGGTGCGCTGGTGTTTGAAATTCATTCCCATTTCTTGCATGGGACCTAAGCATGCACCCAAGGACACATATTTGCTTTTTCAACCAATTTATATGCACTGGAGCATGTGCATGTAGTTCAAATTTAAATTATGCACATAAAATGCATTGAAAACTCAATTAATGCATAAAAATGTCCAAACGGACCCCAAAAAATAACAAAAAATCACACAACACTCCTGTTGTTCTCTGTTGACACGACAAAAAAATTTGAAAGCAATAAGAGGCAATGGATATTGTTTCGTCCCCAAAGGTGGGACGTTCCCTACAAAAACCATCATGCTTGTTGTGAGAAGCTCCGGTTTTTGAGAAGCATATACCCAAACCTACCCAAAATGGGTAAATTTTTTACCACGGCATGTTGATGCCGCTCCATGATAGCATGCCAAGTTTCATGAATTTCAGACGAGTTTTTGATTTATTAGAATTTAAAAACCAGGCATCTCAATGTTTTGCCGGCAATCAACGGTGCCCTGGTATTTGAAATTCATTCTATTTTCTTGCATGGACCTAAGCATGCACCCAAGGACACATATTTTATTTTTCAACCAATTTATATGCACTGGAGCATGTGCATGTAGTTCAAATTTTAACTATGCACATAAATGCATTGAAAACTCAGTTAATGCATAAAAATGTCCAAACGAACCCCAAAAAATCACACAACACTTCTGTTGTTTTATGTTGACACGAGAAAAAAATTTGAAAGCAATAAGAGGCAATGGATATCGTTTCGTCCCAAAAGGTGGGACGTTCCCTACCAAAAAACATCATGCTTGTTGTGAGAAGCTCCGGTTTGTGAGAAGCATATACCCAAACCTGCCCCAAATGGGACAAAATTTGTACCACGGCCTGTTGATGCCGCTCCATGATAGCATGCCAAGTTTCATGAATTTCAGACGAGTTTTGGATTTAGTAGAATTTAAAAACCATTCATCTCAATATTTTCCCAGGAATCAACGGTGCCCCGATGTTTGAAATTCATTCCCATTTCTTGCATGGGACCTAAGCATGCACCCAAGGACACAGATTTGATTTTTCAACCAATTTATATGCACTGGAGCATGTGCATGTAGTTCAAATTTGAATTATGCACATGAAATGCATTGAAAACTCAGTTAATACATAAAAATGTACAAACGAACCCCGAAAAATCACAAAAATTCACACAGCACTCCTGTTGTTCTATGTTGACATGAGAAAAAAATTGAAAGCAATAAGAGGCAATGGATATTGTTTCGTCCCCAATGGTGGGACGTTCCCTACCGAAAACCATCATGCTTGTTGTGAGAAGCTCCGGTTTTTGAGAAGCATATACCCAAACCTGCTCCAAATGGGACAAACAATTTACCACGGTATGTTGATGCTGCTCCATGATAGCATGCCCAGTTTCATGAATTTCACACGAGTTTTTGATTTACTAGAATTTAAAAACCAGGCATCTCAATGTTTTGTCGGCAATCAACGGTGCCCTGGTGTTTGAAATTCATTCCCATTTCTTGCATGGGACCTAAGCATGCACTCAAGGACACATATTTGATTTTTCAACCAATTTATATGCACTGGAGCATGTGCATGTAGTTCAAATTTGAATTGTTTACCTGAAATGGCTAGAAAACCAATTTAATGTATAAAATGTTCAAACGAACCCTGGATAATTCCAATCCTTTTACGATGCAAATATAGTTGCATGTTCACTCCAGATAAAAGGTCTAGCAATTCAAACACCGTCCATTGCCACTGTGACCCTGTTATGTAATTCAAATAAAGAAGAAAAATCAAGTAGATCACACACAGTTTATTATCAGCAACTGTTTGAGATGTAGTACAAAATATCTTGGAGGACCGTCGGTGTATAGTACGCCTATGGCTTACGCGAGAAGGTGCATCGGCTATAGTCCACAGCCGGCGTCTCTAGCACACTAGCTCACTCCCCAAATATCATTTCACTGTTCAATTGTCACCGGTGAAAGATGGGCATGCGGACCCGCGTCGTGAGGGCAACTTTGGTGGCCCACTCTGGCGAGAGCGCGGCCGCAGCCGCCATGCGTGGGCTAACAAAGTGCATGAGCGCGGCCACAATTTGCGACCAGGCGACAAAGGCAGCCCAAAACGGATGCTGGTGCTTCTCAGGTGGCGGCAGCAACATCTACCTCGGGGATAGCAACTGGCGAGAGAGGCACATCAGCTGTCCGTTCCGCAGTGGCGGCCTTAGCCCTGATGGAGGCCGCCCACGCCCAGCTCCTGGCGGTCACCGCACAAATCGAATGAAGCTTCTCCGACAACGGTCGACAACCAACAGCCGAAGAGCTGGCAATCGCCGAGAGCGTTCGAGCAGCCGTCCGTTCCTCCACCGCATACCTTGCGACGACGGAGCCCGTCGAAGCCCAGACCATGTCCGCCCACGCCCAACTCGCGCCAACCTTTTCTAAAGAGATGGAGGATGCAGATGGTGAGATGCTTGCCAAGTATGGTGCGATGGATGCCATGGAGTCCCTTCCCCAGGGGACCGTCGGGCGTGAGCTGGACATGGAGGCGGCGGCAGAGATCGACGAGCACCAGCCGTAGTAGTACTCTTTGTTTGGTTTAATTAAGAGCGCCGGTCTTTAATTTGTTAGATTAATGTTTAGGTCAGCTAGCTCTGTTTAATTATTGAACTTGCTCGATTAAGAAGTGTGGGTGTGCTGTAGTCTCCTTTGTGTACCCAAATTATGCAATGACGTGGATGACCACTTTAACCATGGAAATTCAAACCAAAACTTTTGACGTTCAAACTCATCACACACGTGTTAATCTATCTGAATCATTTGTTATGTCCACATATCGTACACAGTTCTGAATAAGGGTCCATTTCTGATGACACTTTGCGCGCCAGTTTTTTGGCTGAAGCGATTCCAAATTTCCGGCTTCCACGGAAATATCTACCTCCCCGCCCCCTCCCCCTTAACAAAAGCCACATTTCCCCTCTTCCCTCCTTCCTTTCCAAGTTGAAACCTTCACTGCTTGCTTGCAGTGCCGCCGCCTCCTCGCCGGCGACCCTCCTTCACGCTGCTCGGCCTCCTCTATCCATGCAGGTAATCCACACCCGACCCCCATCCTCCTCCTCCTTCCACATCCCACATGCCCCGACCACCAGCGCAAGCGCGACACCTTCCACCCAAATCACTGACCCCTCCACCAAAAAAGCGCCGGCCTAAGCCATGGTGCACGCAGTATAGCCAGGACCTCAAGGAGCATTTGGCAACGGAGAGAAAATCATGGCCGCACGCGCAGATGAGGTCGCGATGGCTGCCATTCATGCCGACCCCCAGATGTTGAAGGAGCACCTTGCCAATTGCTAGCTACGCAGGTTAAGCATGCTCGGTTTACCCGTTGTGTATGCTTCTCATGCCTTTCTTCACAAATTCTAGTGAATTGTGCTATCTAATTTCACCATGCAATCTGTTGCTCTAGTGTATATGTTCTATATGTCGTGCAGTGTGGTGCTTACTTATTAACCGTTTTGTTAATTAGTTGTCGTTTTCAGTTAACTGTTTGGTTCAATTATGCAAATGTGATGTTCAATTCTTCAGGCTGCAATTTTGTATTGTCTTCCATGTGAGAAAATAAATCGAATTTATCTTTACAAAATTGTGGGTGCATTCTGTTATTGTATACCATGTGAGGAATAAATTGAATTTGGTTGTAGTAAATACATGAGAAACAAATACAATTGCTACAATTGGCTGTAGTTAACTGTTTGGTTAACTCTCTGATCTTCTATTAGGAGTATGTTATATTGTGCAATGTGGTGCTTAGTTAATGTTTGGTTCATTTTTTGTGGTGCGATGTCCAATTATCGTGGGTAGAATTTTGTATTGTTGTGCATGTGAGGAATAAATCGAATTTGGCTACACTTAATACATGAGAAACATATACAAGTGCTATATTTCCTAGTTCTTAATCATTCTTGGTTTGGGTAAATGGGTTTTCCGTGTGGCTTCAATTAATCTGATGAATCTGCAATGTGCTTATTTTTCATTAACATATTTTACTGATAGCATGCGAACCCTTACTTAACCTGATGACTAACTACCTTATATGTGTTGCAGGGAAACAATGGGAAGCACTAAGGTTTCCAATCGAGGTTAGCACATGCATGGTCCGTTGTCTAATAGCACATTATTGTGCAATTGAGGAACCATTCTAATATTTTGGTTTTTAACAATTTGGTCTTGCACATGTAGGTCCTGCTGTCAGACGTTTTGACCCACTGTTCGACCCTTTTTGCATATGGGGAAATGAATTATCCATGAATATCAATCAAATCAAGAAACTCAGAAAGATTGTTAGGATAAAGAAATTAGCGACAAAAAACAACAAGATCTTTGTCTGCACAATGAAGAAGACATCAGTTCACTCCAAGATGGTACTAACTATTATACCTTGCCTTTTTTATTCCTTTGCCCCATTTCCAATACAGAGAAGATATTTATGCACATCCTTGTTTTCAGGCCTTTCCAAAGAAGTTCACTGATGATTACCTATCAAACCACCTATATGGTCAGGAGGCGAGGAATATTTTCATACAACATCCACGGTTCAATATTGAAGTGTTCCTGAAGAGGACGAAGGACAGATGGTCAATCATCCACAGGCACTGGCCTAAAGTTGCAAAGACCTTCAACATGAATGAAGGCTCAATATTCGCCTTCCGCTTTAGCAGTTTTCCAGATGAGATGCATCTGTCTATATACCGTCTATGATGCTAATTTCAAAAGGTTCTACATGTTGCATGTGGAACTTGCTGCTGGTGCAGTTGTGTAATGGGGTAGCTGAGTCCTGAAGCTATATCATCTTGTACTTTGATGTATTCCAATTATGAAATTTTGCTTCCTTAATATGGAAATGAAATATATTGTGTGCTTAATATGAAATGTCAGTTAGATTAATAAATGGATTATGAATAATCGAATAATTAGCCTGCTAATTGTGTTTTGCTATTGCAAACGGTTGTTGAAAAAAATACCGTGGGCGATGACCTCAGGCAATGCACACAGTTTCTAGGAATAAACCGTGTTGGATCCATGAACAATTACACACGACTTTCTCTTGAAAACTGTTTGCGTTAGGCCACCTTGCGCAAATGTTTACCACATAAAAATTGTGTGTGATGGACATCCTTTGCCACACAGTTTCTTCTACGGACCGTGTGTGATACATTCAATAATGCAAACGATTTAACGGGAAAAATTGTGTGTGATGTACCTATGAACGGAAATGTTTTCCTTGGAGCGACTGTGTGGGATGTGCATACAAACAGAAAGATTTAGCGGGGACTGACTGTGTGGGATGTAGTTGTGACCGGAAACAATTTTGTCATATAATTGTATTTTTAGCTCTACTGTACGTATTTCCTTATTTGAGTGCTTGCCGGTCGCACACGACCTCATTTTGCCGAATGTGTGTGCCAGGAGGGCGTATCGCCGACGGTTTCTGGGTCGTGTGGGAAGGACCCCCTATCGCCCACACTCACTTGGCGATGGTTCCAAATGCCGTCGCGGAAAGGGGTTAAAAACTGTTTGTTTAGGACCGACGCGTAGAAGTGCGAGGTTCCTCGGCAAGCACCATCACTGGGGACGATGTGATAACCCATAAGTATAGGGGATCGCAACATTTTTCCAGGGTAGATTATTCAACCCAAATTTATTGATTCGACACAATGGGAGCCAAAGAATATTTGCAAGTATTAATAGCTGAGTTGTCAATTGAACCACAACTGAAGATTAATTATCTGCAGCAAAGTGATCAGTAACAAAGTAGTATGATAGTTTTGATAGTACTAGCAACAACAATAGGAACAATAACAGTGATAGCAATGATTTTGTAGCAAGTATAATAGTAACGATAGTAGTAGTAACTTAGCAGAAACAATACAAGAGAAACTCGTAGGCATTGGATCAATGAATTCATTGGATGATATTCATCATATAACAGTCATAACCTAGGGCGATACGGAACTACCTCCAGTTCATAAATATAATGTAGGCATGTATTCCGTAAATAGTCATACATGCTTATGGAAAGAACTTGCATGGCATCTTTTGTCCTATCCTCCCCTTGCAGAGGGGTCCAATTGGAAATTAAGGGATATTAAGGGCTCCTTTTAATAGAGAACCGGAACAAAGCATTAGCACATAGTGAATACATGAAGACCTCAAACTACGATCATCACCGGAAAGTATCCCGACTTTTGTCACTCTGTGGTTAATGGATCATAACACGTAATAGGTGAATATAACTTGCAAGATCGGATCTAGGACATAGATATAATGGTGTTAGCATAAATGGTTCAGATCTGAAATCATGGTACCCGGGCCCAAAGAGACAAGAATTAAGCATAGCAAAGTCATATCAACATCAATCTCAGAACATAGTGGATACTAGGGATTAAGCCTTAACAAAACTAACTAGATTACATTATGAATCTCTCCCAACTCCTGACCGACCACCAAGCCTACGAAGGAATTACTCACTCCCGGTGGGGAGCATCGTGGAATTGGCGATGGAGAAGGTTTGGTGATGACGAAGATCGAAGATCCCCTCTCCGGAGCCCCAAACGGAATCCAGATCTGGCCTCCCGGTGAAGAACATGAGGTGGCGGCGGCTCCATCTTGCGAAACGCGATAATTCTTTCTCCCTTATTTTTTCTTAAAAATAGGTATTTATGGAGTTGGATTCAGGGTCTGCGGGGCCACCAGGTGGGGACAACCCACCTAGGCACGCCAGGAGGGGTAGGCGCGCCCTGGTGGGTTGTGCTCACCCACACCCCCTCCGATGGTTCTTGGCTCAAGTAATTCTCTTTTATTATATAAAAAACCCTTACAAAGTTTCGTTCCAATCCGAGAACTTTTATTTCTGCACAAAAACAACACCATGGTAGTTGTGCTGAAAGGAGCGTCAGTCCGGGTTAGTATCACTCAAATCATGTAAATTAGAGTCCAAAACAAGAGGAAAAGCGTGAGGGATCCCCGCTTTCATAACAGACGGTCGTGATTGGTTTGAGTTGTGTATTTCATTTTGGTGATGTCGTATGGTGCCCTCCGTGTTGCGCAAACGTGAGGGATCCCCATTGTAGGGTGTTGCAATACATTCATAATTGTCTTATGGTGGGTGGCGTGAGTGACAGAAGCACATGCCCGAGTAAGGGGGCTGTTGCGTATGGGATAAAGAGGAACTGGTACACGTCGGTCTTAAACAAACTATACATTCATAATTCTCTTAGTTAATAATCCATTTACTAATCTAATTGACATTCATATTAAGCACATAATATATTCCATTTCCATATTAACGAAGCGGGATTTCATAATTGAAATACATCGGAGTACAACATGATATAGCTTTAGCACTCAGCTACCACATAACACAACTTAACCAGCAGCAAGTTTCACATGCAACATCTAGAACCTTTCGAAAGTAGCATCATAGACGGTACATAGAGAGATGCATCTCATCTAGAAAACTGCTGAAGCGGAAGGCAAATATTGAGCCTTCATTCATGTTGAAGGTCTTTGCAACTTTAGGCCAGTGCCTGTGGATTATTGACCGTCCATCCTTCGACCTCTTCAGGAAAACTTCAATATTGAACCGTGGGTGTTGTATGATCAGTGAACCCTGAAAACAACGATGTGCATAAATATCTTCTATGATGCCCCCGATTTGACCGTACACTAATCATACACGCAAATGTGTACGACCAAGATCAGGGACTCACGGGAAAATATCACAACACAACTCCAGACACAAATTGAAATAATGCAAGCTTTATATTACAAGCCAGGGGCCTCGAGGGCTTGAATACATAAGCTCGAAAACACAAGAGTCAGCGGAATAATATCTGAGTATAGACATAAGTTAAACAAGTTTGCCTTAAGAAGGCTAGCACAAAAGTAGCAATGATCGAAAAGGCAAGGCCTCCTGCCTGGGACCTCCTAACTACTCCTCGAAGTCGAACTCCGCATAGAATCATCTTTGGGATCCTCTGGCTCCTGGACTCCATAATATGATCGCAGTAACTGGGAAAAGGGGGAAAAGAAGTAGGAAAGCACCCATGAGCACTCATCCAAAGTACTCACAAGAAAGGATATACACTAAATATGCATTGGTATCAATAAAATGGGTAGTATCTGTGGACTGAACAGCAGAATGCCAGAATAAGAGGGGGATAGCTAGTCCTATCGAAGACTATGCTTCTGGTAGTCTCTGTCGGATTTCGGGTTTCGCAGACCCTTGAGGTTCGAACACTAGGGTGCGTGCGGAGATTTCGCCTCCTACCTACCTGCACCCCTCCTCCGCCTCGCTGAGATCTAAGCTATGGAAAGAACAACACGAGAGACACAGGGTTTATACTGGTTCGGGCCACCGTTGTGGTGTAATACCCTACTCCAGTGTGTGGTGTGGTGGATTGCCTCTTGGGCTGATGATGATGAACAATACAAGGAAGAACAGCCTCGCGAGGGTCTGTTCTTGGCTGGGGCGATGAACTGCTGGGAGGAGTTCAGTCACCCTTCTCTCTCTCTCTCTCTTCTCGATTGTTGATGCCGATCTCCCTCTTGATTCGATCTCCAACCTCTTCGATCTCCAACCTCCTCCCTTTTGATCCTATGGGTGGCTGGTCCTATTTATAGAGGCCCTGGTCCTCTTCCCAAATATCGAGCGGGAAGGGAGCCAACAATGGCGGGCTAATTTGAAGGGGGACAGCTAGTACCAGTTATCCTGACAAAAGTAGTCTTCGCCTGCACAAAGCTCTGGTGGTGACGCTGTCTTGGGCCCCACGATGACCTCCGTCTTGCAGTCCTCCTGGCCTTGGTCTTGTTGCACCGAAATGGCAACCTTTGCCTGATGCCTCGGTACTCCGCGGCTGCGCTTGCTCCCTTTGCACCAAAGAGGAAAGGAGGACACTGCGTGGGCTGACGCCCGCCTGGCGCCCTTGGTCGTCATGGCTTGCATCACGGGCACCTCATGAGGTACCCTGCCTTGATCTATCCGCCTCCTCACGAGCCAGCCCGGTGAGGCCGTGCCTGAGGAAGCTCCGCGTCGTCCGCCCCGCGAGGCTTGGCCCCTCACGAGGGTCTTGGGTCTGTGTTGGTGAAGATGGGCCGTGCTGGGCCCCCCTTTGAGCCACGCCGCAGGCCGCAGGCAGGCAAGTCTGGGGACCCCCGTTCCCAGAACGCCGACAGTAGCCCCCAAGCCCAGGGCGCGCCCAGACTTGGCCGTGCAGGGAGGCGGAAGGGCAAGAGCGAAGCGCCGCGGGCCCTAACAGCCTGCGGCCTTGGGCGCCGCGTGGCGGTTGATTGGACGTGAGCGCCTTGGCAACCGCGCGAGTTGATAAAGGAGCGGCATCCGCCTAGGCTTTGCTTTTTGCTTTCACCGGTTGCTGCTCAGATCCCCTTTCTTGTGCCTCTCCTTCCTTTCTCCAAAATTTCCAGATCTACTCCGACCGCGTGACCTAGGAAGCCATGGCGCCTCGTCAGCCCCCGGCCGTAGCTTGGTACTCGTCTGCCCTGGACTCACCGAACATGTCGGAGGCGAGCCTTGCCCGGTTGCGCCGGATGGCGGCGGCGCGGGGCATTGATGGGGCGAAGGTGTTCAAGGCCGGCTCCGCCACCCCTGAGGGTCAAGGGAGCACCTTCTATCCGTTCTTCGTAAGTGCCATTGCTTCTGTCTTGGTGCCTCCCTTCTCCGAGTTCTTCTTCTCTGTCCTCCGCCATTATAAGCTACAGGCTTTGCATGTCCACCCCAACTTCGTCCTTCTCCTGGCAATCTTCGCCTATTACAGCGAGGCTCATGTAGGGGTGCAGCCCTCAGTGGCCTTGCTGCGCCACTACTTCTACCTCCGGACCTCTCGCGGTCCTGCTTCCGCGTGCGCGAGCTTCATCGCGTACAGTGGCGCCATTGCCCTTTCGAACCCCAGGAAAAGGATTGAGGGCTTCAGGAGCAAGTGGGTCTTGGCGGATGCTGGGCGCATCCACCCTCGGCTGATCTTGCCCACGGAGCAGCCCACGAGCTCCAGCGATTGGGGTCGAGCGGAGCTCGCGGACCCTCGCGCGAAGCTGGTGTTGGAGAAGATGGACGCGGATCTGAGGCCGGCCAACATGGCGGCAACGAAGCTAACCGGCGCGTCGCTGCTGAGGGAGTTCCTGGAGCACCAGCTGGCTCCGCTTCGGCAGTACTCACTTCCGATGTGGAGGCCCCATCCGAGCCCCGCGGCCTTGGCCGACGGAGATCTGGCTGCGGTCCTCCAATCTTTGGTCGGGGGCGATGTGGCGAGGTTGGAGGGCGCTCCTAGGCCCTTGTTCCTCCGTGATGACTGGGAGCAGGTAGTGGAGTCCATGCCCGTCTTCAACGGGGACGGGCTCGTGCCCATGGAAACTCCCGGGGAATCGGTGGACGTGTCCTCTAACGACTCCAGCGAAGAGGAGGAAGGAGGGGAGCGGGAAAAAGGGCCTAACTCCGAGGCGACTGATGGAGAGTCGAGGGCTCCCCTCCCCCGGCGCAGGTCCCGCATTCTCCGCCTCTCTCCGAGCAATGACGACGAGCAGGACGGCGGGAGCTTGCCCCCGATCCCGAAGAAGGACAGGATCGGGCTGATCTCCCGCGGGTCTGCCCCAGCCCCGAGGCGGACCGCAGACGCACCTTCCGCTTCCAAGCTTCCCGAGGTTGACCCTTCCAGCCGGCTTTCAGGCTTCAAATTTGGCCGGAGGCCGCTTGATCTCACTGGCGACGACCCGTAAGCATTTGATTCTTGTCTTTATTTCTTGCTCTGCTTCTGAGGCTTGACGTCCGCATCTCTTGGATAGGCTGGCGCCCGCAGCAAAGAAGTCGAAGGGAGCTCCCGAGGTTCCATCCATGGCAGCGCCTCTACCCGGGAAGGAGGGTGACCGCGACGCACAGGCTTCTCCTGCCTGGTCGTCCTTGCGAGGCCTGGCTGAGCCGGCTGGGGCGAGCTCAGCCCCCACGGCCCAAGTGACTCCTGAGGTGTCCTTGCCTGCCGCCGCCACTACAGCCATTGAGGCGCAGCAGACTCCGCCTCGGGATGCTGTGGCCGCGTTGCCGCCTTCTCCTCCTACTCCACCGGCTGCTGTCTCTCCGACTCCTTCTGCCGTTCTGGATCGTGCTGCTGCTGAGCTGGACCGACTGTGGCAGGATCTTCTTGGCACCGACCCTCGCTTGGTGGCCGGGCGCTTGGAGCTGGCTTCAGGATGGGTTCGCTCCGACGCTTCGATTCGGGCGGCGCTGGTCCAGGCCTCGATGGCTTGCCACGAGGAGAAGCAGGCCGTCCTTGAGGCGAAGGCTGCTCATGACGCAGCCCTGGGGGAGGTGGTCGACGTCCGTGGTCGCTGCAAGGCACTGGAGGATGAGCTGCAAGGCCTGTGGGACCAGATCGCGAAAGAGGTCCGCCTTCGCCAAGAGCAGGAACAAGGCGTGAAGGCTCGCGACGCGGCCGTCAAGGAGAGGGAGGTCAAGCTCAGGAAGCGCCGCGACCGCCTAGGCGCGCTGGAGCAGGAGTTGGTGGTGAGGAAGGCTGATCTGGACGACAAGGCCCTGGTTCTTGATGAGGACCACGTGGCCTTCACGGAGATGGAGGTGAAGGCTCGCTCCTCGCTGAGGACGCTTTACGACAACGGCTTGGAGAGCCCGCTGGCTGGCGCCGAGGACGGCCCCGCCAAGCTGCTTCCTTTCCTGGTTCGTCCTCTTGAAGATGTCGCCCTTGGTCTTGGCCCCACGGCTGAGGCCGAGGCGTGTTTCCTGTCTTCTGCAGCACTGACGCGGGTCCTCACCCACATCTACCTTCACGATCCCGGCATCGACCTCGACAGCCTGCTGGAGCCAGTAAGCGGCGAGCGTGCCGCTGCCGCTGCCGAGGCCGTGAAGGGTCGCGCGGAGGCTCTGCTGGGGAAGTTCCGGGCCTTCAGCACCAAGCCGAAGCAAGGCGCTGCCGACCCCATTGCTCCATGAGGTGAACCCACTCCGCGCTGCTCCACCGCCGACAAGTGACTCCGTTGTGGCTCCTGTCCTGCCTTTAATTCCTGCACATGTATCATGCCTCGGGGAGGCGTTTAAACTTGCGTTTGTCATTGAGATAACAGTGTGGAATGTAATATTTGCTTTTGAATTCCTTGAAATTTGCGCTTTTCCTTCCTACTTGCTTATGTTCTACGCCGGCAGAGCCCGGCCCCGTGCATACCTCACCCAGCGTTAGTCCCGACCGGAAACCAGGATGGGGCCAAGGAGTGAGGGGCTACATGACAAGTTAGGCTCCTGAGTCGCGATGCTCAGGAGTCCCCCTTGGCGCACGAACAACAAGTAGGGAGGTGTCATGTGGCTGGATCTACCGTTCTACGTCTGCAGAGCCCGGCCGCGCGCATACCTCAACCGCCGTTAGCCTTTCGGAACTAAGGAGTGAGGGGCTACGTGACCAGTTAGGCTCCTGAGTCGCGATGCTCAGGAGTCCCCCTTGACGCTCAAACGGCCTTCGTACCTTGGCACCGCTCGGGGAGAGACGCGCGATGAACCAGGCCCGGGGGGGCCTGGCTAGGCGGCGTGCGTCCGGGCGTGACCCAGGCGCAGCCCCCGTGCCCAGCCCCCTCGCACGGCACTCCCGAAGGGAGGCGTTACGATGAGGCTAGACACTGAGCTCTGGGCTCCCTGAGGTTGATGCGGCCCGGGGGCCACCCTCAATTGTTTATCACCAGCGCGGAGCATAGCGCTTCTGTATGTGTACGGGCATAGCCGCTCCTCGGCAGTGTCGTCAGCCAGCGGGGAGCATGGTGCTTCGACTGGTACGTGGGAGGGGGCCCCCTCCAGGAGGAGCCCCCGGGGCGTGTACAGCCCCGCCCTGACACGTGGCTGGCACGGTAGGGCCTTGCGAGGTGTATCTGGGCACCCGTGAGCCAGCGTGGGACTCACGGGGCCCTACCTCTAGGCGGGTTGCGCCTGGCACTGGGACTTATCTTGTGATGTGTCCCTGCAAATTTGGTTAGATGCCGGCACTCTACGTCCTCGGATCCCGGCCCTCGAGCTGGTCTCAGCCGTCGCTGGTATGCCAGGTCGCGATGCCGTGGACAAGGCTAGAGGGTGAGGGCTGGAGAGCCAGTAAGAGCCCTGAGTCGCGATGCTCAGGTACCCCCTCTTTAACGTGCAAGTGGTCGGCATGGAGAAGAAGAGGTGCCATGGACCGACATCAAATAATCAAGCATGGTGGGTCGAACACATAACCGGAAATAAACGCAAATGGGATACATGCCTCTGGGTCTGGCCCGAGCGACTTGGGGATCATGCAGCCCGAGGGGCGCCCCCAACAAGGTAAGCTAACAACATGAAATAAAAGGGATACACGCCGCAGGGACGGACCCACGCGGCCTGGGAATAATGCAGCCCTGGGGGGCGCTCCCAGCTGGAAGTGAAACTTGAAAGATGTCACCTGATGGCGTTGAGGACGAAGGGGTGTTGGTGTAGCAGACTCGGTGGGCTACGGAAGCCGATCCTCACGAGCCCCCAGGCCCAGGGGCCTCGGGAGGCTCCGGAGGCGCTGGCGGCTCCTCGCGGACCATCTCCATCTCCGCCAGGGCTGCGGAACGCCTGGCCTCTTGTGCCTCCGTGATGCCCCTCATGAGGCGCTGATATGTGGCAGCCGCATTCGGCAAGCCGTAAGGCATGCGAACATAGCTGTAGGGTGGACCTCCGCAGCGCCCCACTCACGAGGGCCAGAGGCGCTCCAGAGAGGCGACTCGGTTGAGCCCTGGTATGTCGATGCAGACGCGCAGCCCACCATCCTCGCCTGGATGGGGAGCCACTGCTGGTAGGCGGCGGCCGCCCTTCATGATTCTTGACTCCTGTAGCTCCTGAATGGCCTTGCTGACGAACTCCTGAGGGTCTGGCTCTCCTTGCCTTGCTCCTTCTTGAGGGAAATGTGCTTCAAAACATGCCTCCATGTGGTGCCCAAGCGCCTCCCTCGTGACCCTAGCTAGGTCGGTGGCCCTCCAGGGGAGAGCCCCCGAGCCCTGCCTGAGGAGGGCGCCAGGCGTGCTTTCCTATGTGATGGAAGGAGGTTCCCCCTGGGCAGGCACGGGCCCAGAGGGGGCTGCCTCCTGAGGGGCCGGGCCGGACGATGTCTTCTTCTTCTTGGGGGCGGCCTCGGGAAGCCTCCTGCTTCCGTGATCCGGGTCTTCCAGTGACGCGGCCTGAAAGGTTCGTTCTAGGGAACACACCGCGTCCTTCTCTTCAAAGGGCACCGTGATGACTCCGCCACTTCTTGGCATCTTGAGGACGTTGTAGCCGTGGTGAGTTACGGCCATGAACTTGGCCAGCGCTGGGTACCCAAGGATGGCGTTGTACGGCAGGCGAATGTGAGCGACGTCGAAGTCGATTAGCTCGGTGCGGTAGTTGTCGCGTGCCCCAAAGGTGACAGGGAGGCGGACCTGCCCAATCGGGACTGTGGAGCCGTCGATGATTCCGGAGAAAGGCTTGATTGGCTGAAGCTGGCTGTAGGGCACTTGGAGATTGTTGAATGTTTCCACGGATAGGACGTTGAGCCCTGCCCCGCCATCGATGAGGGTCCGAGTGACCACCATGTTGCTGATGATTGGGGAACAAAGCATCGGGAGGACTCCGGCTGTAACCGCACACTTGAGCTGATCTGCTGAGCTGAACGTGATGGCGCACGCCGACCACCTGAGAGGGCGCGTGGCTTCGAGCCTGGGGAGGACTGCATTCACGTCGCGGGAGAACTGCTTGAAGATGCATTGAGAGGCTGGGGCTTGAGCCCCGCCCAGGATGCAGGCGATCGCGCGCGGCTCCTGGAAGCCCCCAGCCCCCTCGTCCTGGTGGCGGTCCTCATTTCTCCTTGGCTGCAGCGACAGCGGAGGGAGGCCTGCGTTGCCTTGCGGGTGATCCTCGCGAGGCTGATCCCTCCAGTCTCCCTCGCGAGACGGGTCTTGCCAGCGATCCTCGCGAGGTTGATCGCGCCACCCTTGGCGCGGGCCACGGTCTTCCCAGCGTCCTGCGTTCCTTCCTCCTCCTCTACTATAGCCCCGGTCACCGCGGTCGGGGCGACGGCCAATCCTTCCTTCTCGCACGGCTCGGAGCTCTTGACATTCGTTGGTGTTGTGGGTGTGGAGGTCGTGGTACACATAGTACCGACTACCCTTGGAAGGTTCGGGCTGATCTCTGCCCCGCTTGGTGTCTGGTTCTGCCGAGACACGGCAGCCCCCTTGCGCTTCACATCCTTGGCCTTGTGCTTCTTCTCTTCTGGGTCTGCGGCAGGCAGCTGGAGTAGGGAGAGACGCCCTTCCTCAGCCCTGGCGCACTTGGTTGCCAAGTTGAACAGCTCCAAGGAAGTGCACAGGTCTTCATGCATCGCCAGCTCCTCCTTCATCTTGACATCGCGCACGCCGTCGGAGAAGGCTGAGATGATGGCCTCCTCAGTCACCTTGGGAATCTTGAGGCGTGCGTTGTTGAAGCGCTGGATGTACTTCTGCAGGGTCTCCCCGGGGTGTTGCTTGATGTGGCGCATGTCGCTCACGGCGGGTGGCCAGTCGCGAGTACCTTGGAAGTTGGCGATGAAGCGGGTGCGCATCTCGTCCCGGGAGGAGATCGTGCCTGGAGCCAGGTTCAGGAGCCAGGTGCGGGCCCCATCCTTGAGCGCCATGGGAAACCAGTTCGCCATGACCTTCTCGTCTCCGTTGGCAGCTCCGATGCCCAGCTCATAGAGCTGGAGGAACTCCGTAGGGTCAGCCGTGCCGTCGTAACGAGGAGGAAGGTCTGGCTTGAACTTGCCGGGCCACGCGACGCTGCGTAGCTCGGTGGTGAAGGCACGATAGCCTGCTGTGGCCACGGGAGGCCTTGGGTGACGGAGAGCTTGGTCTTGCATGTCCCCTCGCACTACAGCTGGGAGCAGAGCGGGGTCTTGACGTGCGGGAGCAGGAGCATGGTCGCGACGTGCTGGAGCAGGGAGCGCCCGGGCAGCTTCTTGCGGGCGAGGGACTTCTTGGCAGCTCTGCTCTTGCCGCTTTGGCACCTGACGGAGTGGGTTCCGCCCAGGGACCACGCGCCTTGGAGCCATGGCACCTTCCTGAGGAGGAGGCGGCCGGGGCGCCGCCGGAGCTTCGTCGCCCACGCGGGGCGGGGTGCGGTGCAACGGAACGGACGGCGCAAGAGAGCCCCCTGCAGCGCGGACGAGCTCAGCGACGCGGTCGAGCCATTCTTCGTAGACGTGGTCGACGAGACGGTAGCGGACGAGCTCGTTTGCCGCGATGAGCGCAGCTCGAGCCTCCATGGGTGCGCGGAGCGCGCGGGACGAAGAACCAGCCGGGGTGAGCGAGGGAGTTGCGTTGCGACCATCTTGCTGCATGGACGGATGCTGACATGATGCTTGCTGCTCGTCCCCCGCCGGGCCGGTGGTGGCGTTGACGGCAGGTGACGGGGAACGGCGAGGACGCCCGCCGACAGGAGCCGTCTGGGCGACGTGGGAAGCGAGAGCGGCCCGGCGCTCGGCGCGGGCCCGACGAGCGTCAGACATGGGCGCGATGGTCGGAGGAGAACGGGGTGGTGGAAGACAAATTCCGGCGCACCCCTACCTGGCGCGCCAAATGTCTGATTTCAGGTTCCGGCAGACCCTTGAGGTTCGAACACTGGGGTGCGCGCGGAGATTTCGCCTCCTACCTACTTGCACCCCTCCTTCGCCTCGCTGAGATCTAAGCTATGGAAAGAACAGCACGAGAGACACAGGGTTTATACTGGTTCGGGCCACCATTGTGGTGTAATACTCTACTCCAGTGTGTGGTGTGGTGGATTGCCTCTTGGGCTAATGATGATGAACAATACAAGGAAGAACAGCCTCGCGAGGGTCTGTTCTTGGCTGGGGCGATGAACTGCTGGGAGGAGTTCAGTCACCCTTCTCTCTCTCTCTCTCTCTTCTCGATTGTTGATGCCGATCTCCCTCTTGATTCGATCTCCAACCTCTTCGATCTCCAACCTCCTCCCTTTTGATCCTATGGGTGGCTAGTCCTATTTATAGAGGCCCTGGTCCTCTTCCCAAATATCGAGCGGGAAGGGAGCCAACAATGGCGAGCTAATTTGAAGGGGGACAGCTAGTACCAGTTATCCTGACAAAAGTAGTCTTCGCCTGCACAAAGCTCTGGTGGTGACGCTGTCTTGGGCTCCACGATGACCTCCGTCTTGCAGTCCTCCTGGCCTTGGTCTTGTTGCACCGAAATGGCAACCTTTGCCTGATGCCTCGGTACTCCGCGGCTGCGCTTGCTCCCTTTGCACCAAAGAGGAAAGGAGGACACTGCGTGGGCTGGCGCCCGCCTGGCGCCCTTGGTCGTCATGGCTTGCATCACGGGCACCTCATGAGGTACCCTGCCTTGATCTATCCGCCTCCTCGCGAGCCAGCCCAGTGAGGCCGTGCCTGAGGAAGCTCCGCGTCGTCCGCCCCGCGAGGCTCGGCCCCTTGCAAGGGTCTTGGGTCTGTGTTGGTGAAGATGGGCCGTGCTGGGCTCCCCTTTGAGCCACGCCGCAGGCCGCAGGCAGGCAAGTCTGGGGACCCCCGTTCCCAGAACACCGACAATCTCCATCTTGAAGTAGTAGAAGAGAGTATATGGTAAGTTAACCAAGTATCATCGCATAGCATAATCCAACCCGGCGATCCTCTCCTCGTCGCCCTGTGAGAGAGCGATCACCGGGTTGTATCTGGCACTTAAAAGGGTGTGTTTTATTAATTACCTGGTTCTAGTTGTCATAAGGTCGATGTTCAACTCTGGGTCATCCTTTTACCGAGGGACATAGCTATTCGAATAGATAAACTTCCCTGCAGGGGTGCACCACATTTCCCAACACGCTCGATCCCTTTTGGTCGGACACACTTTTCTGGGTCATGTCCGGCCTCGGAAGATCAACACGTTGCAGCCCTACCTAGGCACAACAGAGAGGTCAACATGCCGGTCTAAATCCTATGGCGCAGGGGTCTGGGCCCATCGCCCATTGCACACCTGCATGTTGCGAACGCGGCCGGTAAGCAGACCTAGCCTCCCTAATACAAGAGCAGGCGTTCCAGTCCAATGCGGCACGAGCCACACAGTCGCTGACGTCAAGAAGGCTTCGGCTGATACCACGACGTCGAGTGCCCATAACTGTTCCTGCGTAGTTGGTTAGTGCGTATAGGCTAGTGGCCAGACCCATATCAAATACCAAGATCTTGTTAAGCATGGTAATTGATGTAACCGCGGACACCGACCAGGGCGAGGCCCACCTTTCTCCTAGGTGGTCCCAACCTGCCCTGTTGCTCCGCCACAAAGTAACCGTCGGGGCCGTCGGGAACCCAGGCCCACCACTACCAGGATGGAACCACCTGTCCTTTCAGCCCCCACCTCGTAATCACTTGCAGGTGCTCTATGAGCCAACCCGACTTTAGTCACCACCATGTATCATGTATAATAGTATAGTATGTATATACCCGTGATCACCTCCCGAAGTGACCACGGACCGATAATATAGCATAGCAGACGGAAAAGAATGTAGGGCCACTGATGGAATACTAGCATCCTATAGTAAGCATTTAGGATTGCAGATAAGGGTAACAACAGTAGTAGCAAAGACGGGCTATGCAGTAGAATAGGATTAACCGAAAGCAGTAACATGCTACACTACTCTAATACAAGCAGCAGAGAGAAGGAATAGGCGATATCTGGAGATCAAGGGGGGGCTTGCCTGGTTGCTCTGGCAAGAAGGAGGGGTCGTCAACACCGTAGTCGAACTGGGGGTCGCCGGGAGTCTCGGGGTCTACTAGAAACAAGTAATGGAGGGGGAACACAATAAATAACAAAGCAATCAAAGCATCACAAAGTGTAACATGGAATTACGCGGTCCTAGAGGTGATCTAACGCATGGATAGGTGCTACCGGGGAAGGGGAAAAACATCCGGGAAAGTATTCCTGGTGTTTCGCGTTTTCGGACAGACGAGCCGGAGGGAGAAAGTTGCATGTTCGCTATGCTAGGTACGTGTGGTGGACGAATGGACTGCGTATTTGGATTCATCTTGTCGTTCTGAGCAACTTTCATGTATAAAACTTTTTCATCCGAGTTACGGTTAATTTTCTATGATTTTTCAAAGATTTAACAATATTCTAGATTTTATTTTAATTCGAAAATAAAGGTTAAATTGCTAGGGACACCCAGCACAGGGTACACAAAAGTGCACCCAGTGGCTAACAGGTGGGTGTGATAGCCTGGCTTATTAGGGATGATAGTCTACTCATATCAATAAGGAATTCCTTCTTTTCCGGGAGCCTATTCGGACAGAACTCCAAAGTTAAGCGTGCTCAGCTTGGAGTAGTGTCAGGATGGGTGACCGACCGGGAAGTTGCTCCCGGGTGCGCATGAGTGAGGACAAAGTGCGCAGAAAAGACTAGTATTGATCTGTGGGGCCAGTCTAGATCCTGTTAGGAGTAACGACCACCGGCGGGTGTGTCCGGGGCGTTACAAGTTGGTATCAGAGCCAACCCTCGCGGTTACACGGATGTTTGCGGACAGGTGCGCGGTCATGTTGTTCATGACGTTTGTGACCTATCATGGCACCCGGCATGGCACATGTACCGGACTGGATGCACAGATGTATGTGCCAAGAGGGAACGTTCCTGTGGCCCGGCGAGGATGTCGGTTCCTCTGAGTGGGGGTGTATGTGATAGCCTGGCTTATTAGGGATGATAGACTACTCATACCAATAAGGAATTCCTTCTTTTCCGGTAGCCTATTCGGACAGAACTCCAAAGTTAAGCGTGCTCAGCTTGGAGTAGTGTCAGGATGGGTGACCGACCGGGAAGTTGCTCCCGGGTGCGCACGAGTGAGGACAAAGTGTGCAGAAAAGACTAGTATTGATCTGTGGGGTCAGTCTAGATCCCGCCAAGAGTAACGATCACCGGGGTGTGTGTTCGGGGCGTTACACTGGGCCAGGGGGTCCCAGTTGACCAGTCAACGCTTGACTGGTCAACAGGGGGTGGGGACCCCTGTCATAGTGACATTTAGCTAATTAGAGATTAAGTTAGGCTAACTAAGTAATTAGTTTAATTAAACCATTTTAATTAAGTTAATTAATAATTAATTTTTTTAAAGGCTAGGGCGCTGTGGCCCGCTGGCAGTGGCACAAGGCCAACTCAGCGGGGCAGTTAACGGGTAGTGGGCGTGGGCGTGGGCGCCCGCGACTGAGGCCACCAGGGGCGATGGCCACGGCGGGGCACCGGTAGGGTGCGGGCTGGGGCCGGGGCGGAGCCAGCAGCGGGAAGGCCACGCGAGGCTAGCCGAAGGCGAGGCGCGTCCGTGGGTCAGAGGCGGAGCGCGAGGCGGTGGGCCATTGCGGTAGCGGTGGCTGCGGCGTGGGCGTGCGAGGAGCGAGGCGCAGCGGAGCAGTGGGGGCAGCGGCCGCGGCGCAGAGCAGGCGGCACGACGCGGGCAGCGGAGAGTCAGGCGGGAGGGGGCGGCGAGCAGTAGCGCGGGATGGGCGTGGTGGCGCGACCGGGGAGGACGGTGCCGGAGCAGGGGGGGTAGCCACGCGGGGTCAGGCGCGCGTCCAGGGGTGGGGGGCGCTGGGCGCGGGTGCACCGGAACGGAGCCGAGGTACGACGGTCGCCGGCGGCGCAAGCGAACAGGAGGCGCGCGGGCGGAGCACTAGGCCGCAGCAACGACGAAGGTCAACGGCGGCGAGCTTCGGTTGTAGCATGGCAGCTATGCCGGCTAGCTAGAGCTCGTAATCGAGCTCGGTTGCAGAGGGAAAAGGATGGAGGCTCACAGTTGAGCCCGGGGGGCGACTCGGGAAGGACGGGGCGGTGCCGGAGCGGCAGCACGACGGCGAGAGGCGCGCGGTGGCCGACGGGGAAGGAGGCTCGATCCTGAAGCTTGACGGCTCCCTAGCTCGATACTACAGGAGGAAGACGAGGTCGACAGTGACATCGCTCCAAGACATCTTTGCGCGGCGTGGGGATAAGGTGGCCTCGGTGACGACGAGGGCATGGCGGCGGCAACACTCTCGGGCGATGAGGAAAATGATGATTGCAAGCGAGAGGGGAGAAGTGGAGCAACTAGGGTTTCCAGAGAGCAGGGGTGGCCTTTATGCACCGTGGTGGGCCTCTGGATGGCTGCTCCGCAGCCAATCCAAGCCATGGACGCTGGGGGCGCGTCCAACACGCCTCAGTGAACAGGAGGTAGGAGAGGACCTCCTGGTGGGCTGGGTTACCTCCTGTAGCACGCAGGCCAAAGTGCACAGGGATCGGTTATTCTTTTTCTATTGTTTTTTGTGCCTTTTATCTCTCTCAGATTTCTAATTTCTATAAGTAGCAATCGATTTTTGTTCAACATGGTATTTGGCACATAAATACCAGTCAATATTTCAAGTCTGCATACAAAGTTTGGAGGCAATCGGAGTTAGATCAATAATTGACTATTTTGAAAAGACCATTTTTGTTGAGGTTGGACGACTTATTAAATTCCTAGAAATTTATTCATGAGTTAAATAAAGTCGGTTTCAACATGACAATGAATAGGAGAATCTATAGAATAATGCGAACATTTAGTTTTACTGCTCAAAGAAAAAATAATTTCACTTGAAATTTAAATCTGAATTTGACTTTGATTTTGGACAAGTGGCAATTTGCATAGTAATTCGGATGATGTGGCCGCCATTAGTGTGTGATTACTGTAGCTCAACCACCAGGGTGTTATAAATCTTCTCCACTACAAGAAATCTCGTCTCGATATTTAAGAGGTGGAGTAAGGAGAGAAGAGTTGGTTATGATATTCTAACGAATCTTGTTTTTCGTGTTGCTCTCATTGAAGAGGTTGATCCATAACGTTGATGTCTTCAATTCGTTGCTTCAGGGCATCATGATGAAGTCCTCATCCTTTCTTTAGAAACTCCATCGTACTTACGAATAGGGTATAAGGGGAAAACTATAAGGACGGATGTCTGAAAGGATTGGCATCCGGTAATTATCTCAAGGAAGGAGATTTAAGAAGTACCAGGAAACAAATTGAGAGTGCTATAAGGAGGTTCAACAAGTTTTAACTAGGTAGGCATCAAGCTGGTGCCTATAACAGGTGATGAAGGGATTCAGAGCAATGAGGAATAATGTTGCCTATGATACCGGAATGAATCATGGTGAGGAAGTTAGCTCGTGAACTACATACGAAGCCAAGTCCAAAGAATATTTCGGAATCAAGGTTGTACAGGAGAGTCAAGTTTCGATCCTATGGAACTGTGGGTTATGGGCCCACCATGTGGGTTAAAAGTAGCAGGAGCGGTGACAACTTGTGCGGTCGTGATAGCACGGCGTGTCAGAGGGTAGCCTGTCAGTTATGTCAGCAGCAACGTCGGTACCAAGGGCAAGGGACGAAAAGAACCATTTTCCTGCTCGTTGAACGAGGTGGACAAATAGGCAAAGTCTCATCCATCGGTGGTCACCAGAATGCTATCAACAAAAGCAACAGGGTCTTTAGGACAGAATTATACACCGAGGTGTTTACATAAGCAGGAGAATATTACTGCTTAGATCATATAGACCTCAATAAAGGTTAAACCAAATAATGGAAAGGAAAATATGATTATCATATTAAACAGAACAATGGAAAGGAAAAATGTGTTTAAACACATATTTTAGGGGTATATCCTTCCCAAGGACAAGCAGAGCATGATATCTGTGACAAGATATAATGTAGAAAACCCTTTAGGTAAGGGGAGAGAAATTTCATGACATTACCCATACAACGGTGTTTGGATAATTTGATAAAGAAAAATTTAGCATTGTGCTTCAAATGTTCCTATTGAAAATCGGAGTACCACAGACATGCTTTGAGATAGCATTCACAGTCTTCAAGCAAAGATCGAACTTGGATACACAAAGGATTCATCAGGAACAACATATAGAATAAGTCTTCCGATTTCCACATGGAAGAATGGTTAACCTTGCTAAATAGGAAACTATAACGATAGGTTCTCCGGCTAGGTGTGCTAGGCATGACATCACCTTACCGAGTCATATAAAGACCAGTGTTATAACTCTTCGGAATATGTTCCAACCATCATATCTGACCGAGATTCATACCTCAGACTCAGGATGCCCGAGAAGAAAAGGGTGCAACAACAGTTAATGCAAAGACATTTTTAAGATTCTCGAGAAATGAACCATGGAAGCAAGTTCTGAAACAAGAGTTCATCATTAAACCAAGGAGAGGATGAGGAGGTGGCTGATGAACTCAGCGACAATTCATCGAGATTTCCAAAAAGATGGATTTCCACAATCATGTGAACAAGGAGATAACATTTGTCAGATCAAATGGTATAATGATGTATGCTCGAGGAAAACATACACAATTTAACAATGATAGAAGGGTGCACCCTGAAATCTGGACTGGGTAGCACGATCAATGTTTGAATGATGATTCAATAAGCAATAGACTTAGAATGAAACTATCGACCACTAACTTCAAAGCAATAGGGTTGCTAGAAGGGCAGAATCCAAACAGTACCATTCACTTGTTTGTATCCCGGTTAGAATCGACACGGGGGCAAGAATTAATGGTGATGAATAGAAGTATCACTATACCAGGAACTCTTAAGAGGTGGAGCAATCCTCACAACATCCTTGACATAAAAGACAGTAATACTTCAAGGTAGAACATAACACCAGATGGATAGAAAGGAACTCAAGGTACTACACGAAACATGAACAAGTTTGTGTTGGAGGGAGGGCAATAAAGTTGCCGATGATAACACAAATCATCGATGGGCAAGGATGGTATTTCTCATCAAGAATTCGATAGATATCTCGGAAGAGCTCATAAGGTTGATGATGATCACGACACATTTGTCGAGATATTTCATGAAGATGTAATCAATCAGCGACGACATCAAGTCAAAGGAATGATGAAGCGAAAGGTTATTGGAACCATGGGTACGACACAAACTCGAAATCAAGCTTGCTGTTCAAGGCGAAATGATATGATGAGGAAAATCGACATAAGCTTAGCTCATCGTCAAAAATTGTGCTCTGGGAAGAAGGACCAGGTAGCATAGTTAAAAGTTTGCACGATAATGATATAGACGATTAGGTTAGGAATGACTTGAAGGATTAATAAACTCATAAGGAACGAAAATTACTTAGAGTTATTGATCCGGAGTGCGGAACCGATTCACTTATCGGTGTTTTGGGTTGACAAACAACCCAACACCCATGAAGTGATAGCAACAGGGAAACGTAGTACTTCATCAAAAATTCATAATATGTAGAGCAATGGCATGATATCCTCGAGATACCAGGGGTAATACTCGAAGGTAGATCATAATAGAGGTCGGGCATACGTATTGATCTGTAGAAGAAAAATGTTTTAACTTGTCCGAGAAATGGGATCAAAGAAGAACAATCATGGTCGGAACCACGGTTGCAAAGGATCAATTCACAGATACCAGATGATAGTTATCAAGGAAATAGTTATTATTACAAGAAGTTTACATGATAGGATCTACATCGTGTCCATGGGCATGAACACAAAGTTCAAGGTTGACTCCCACTTCTTTAATGCATAACCTTTCATTCACTTCTCGCCTTCAACGAAGTTGTGGTGTTGAGATTTTAACTGACATAACACTAGAAGGGTATGACTTGTGAAAACTTTTGGGTTCATATGGTTTAGGGAAGGTATAGGTTCAACCCATCAGGGCATCTTAGAAATACATACCACAAGCTTCAGGAGTAATTTATACAAGCTCGAAAGCAGAGCATGGTTGAGAAAGTAGAGGATACAATTTACCAAAAGCATTATGTATCCGAGGAAAGACTCACAAGGTTATTGAATAAGAAGGACGCTGTCGGATAATAATCCGACAAGGGGTCTTATGGTCCACAACGGAGCTGATGCGAGTATCGGTACTCTATCAAAGGAAAAAGGAATGAAAGGGCATCGGATTATAGAAACAACTGACTAATCCGCTCAAATGTAAAGGAATTATCATTTCCAAATCAAGGGATCAGAAGCCAACGCTCCCATTAAGAATGGATAAGTCGAATAGACTTAGGGGTACAATCAACAACAATTTGATTGGTCAATAACCAACTCATCTTTAAAATGATGTCTAAGCCGGAAGGATGAATTCTAGGATCTGATTGAGGATTTCGAGCATTCACAACATTTTGTATCAACGGACTCAAAATGATAATGACAAGGGATGCTGATAATATTATGTGACTTATGGGATTAACCATAATGCAAGCAAGCAAGAATTTCAAGAGCAATAGGCTGCTCAGGATTTTCGGAAGATCGAATAGTATTACGAAGAATTTTGTGAAACACATTATCAACTAGGAATGAACAAATCCTCGATAAGTGTGAGGAATTATTCGTAGGGGTATTCATGCCGCAAATATCTGTAAGGTAGTGGCACAAAGTATTCTCGGAACAATAGAGAGAATTTCGAGGTTCTTTGTAACGCCCTCGATGCGGCGATATCTCCTACATGTCGAAGCACAACTTAGATGCATAACCGCATTGCAAGCAATGTCGCAAGTGAGGTAATCTTCACACAACCCATGTAATACATAAGGGAAAGAGATACATAGTTGGCTTACAATCGCCACTTCACACAAATACATGAATAAAGCATTACATCATCCAGAAACAATCAAGGTCCGACTACGGAACCAAAATAAAAGAAGAACCCCAAAAGCGACAAAGGTCCCCGATCGTCCCCAACTGGGCTCCATTACTGATCAACTAGAACGAAACAACACAAAGGAGAAGATCTTCATCGAGCTCCTCCTGAGCTTGATTGCGTCATCTGCACGGACTCATCGGCACCTGCAAGCTGGTTGTGGAAGTATCTGTGAGTCACGGGGACTCAGCAATCTCGCACCCTCGCGATCAAGACTATTTAAGCTTATGGGTAAGGTAAAGGTATGAGGTGGAGCTGCAGCAACCGACTAGCATATATGGTGGCTAACATACGTAAAAGAGAGCGAGAAGAGAAGGCAAAGCACGATCGATAAACTATGATCAAGAGGTGGTCCTAGAACAACCTATGTCAAACATAACTCCAACATCGTGTTCGCTTCCCGGACTCCGCCGGAAAGAGACCATCACGGTAACACACGCTGTTGATTCATTTTAAATAAGTTAAGGTTCAAGTTATCTACAACCGGACATTAACAAATTCCCATCTGCCCATAACCGCGGGCATGGCTTTCGAAAGTTCAATCCCTGCAGGGGAGTCCCAACTTAGCCCATGACAAGCTCTCACGGTCAACGAAGGAATAGACCTCCTCCCAAGACGTTCCGATCAGACTCGGGATCTCGGTAATTCAAGACACTTCAACAGGTTAAAACAAGACCAGCAACACCGCCCGAATGTGTTGACAAATCCCGATGGGAGCTACACATATCTCTTTCTCAGGGCACACTCAGATTGTCTAAACTTCCGGCAGGCCAGCCCAGAGTTGCCCCTGGTAGCCACCGGCGGCTGACAGTTTGGACCAACACTCAGAG
>NC_041384.1:377211152-377213453 GCF_002162155.2 Triticum dicoccoides
TTAAAATAACGATGACCCTTGAGTCTGCAGAACCCAAGGGATAGAAAAGGCTAGGTGGCAAATGGTAAAACCAAGGTTGGGCATTGCTGGAAAAGCTTTAATCAAGGTGAACTATCAAGGGGTTCCCATTATAACCCAACCGCGCAAGGAACGCAAAATCCGAGAACATAACACCGATATGACAGAAACTAGGGCGACAAGAGTGGAACAAAACACTAGGCGAGAGGCCGAGCCTTCCACCCTTTACCAAGTATATAGATGCATTAAGATAACATAGCAATATAATGATATCCCAACAAGTAAATAAAAGATGTTCCAACAAGGAACGGCCTCCAATCTTCACCTGCAACTAGCAACGCTATAAGAGGGGCTGAGCAAAGCGGTAACATAGCCAATCAACGGTTTGCTAGGACAAGGTGGGTTAGAGGTTTGACATGGAAATAAGGGAGGCTTGTAAGCAAGTGGTAGGCATCGTAGCATTAGCATAGCAAAAGAGCGAGCAAACTAGCATAGCAAAGATAGTAGTGATTTCGAGGGTATGATCATCTTGCCTGCACAGTTGTCAGAGTTGACTGGATCCTCGAAAGCAAACTCAACAGGCTCCTCGTTAGCGAACTCGTCTCCCGTCTCTACCCAAACAAGACAAACAAGCAACAAGGATACAATCAACCACGTGCAAGGATCAAGCAATATGATGCAATGATGATATGCTATGCAGGATGCGATGCGGGATGCAAAATGCAAGATATGACAGGAAATACATGAACCTGGCCTCAACTTGGAAAACCAAGTGTGCCACTGGAAAGATGAGATGAAATCGCTAGAAAACAATATAAAGAACGCCGGAATTGGAGTTACGGTTTGGAAATGGCAAGCGATTCAAAAATGACACCGGTCTGCGAATTACAGCAAGTAGCCATCTAAATGCAATGAGATGAACATGCTACAGCACCCAAACATGACAACAAAATACATGGCAGGGATGCACACAAGATGCTTAACAAAAGTCTAGCACTGAGCTACGGCCAATTCATCCATTAACAGGTTCAAACAAGCATGGCAGAAATGCATATGACAAATAGATCTCAGACTTAGTGAAATTAACACTTGTCTGGAATTTCAGATCAGGTAGCCCTCTTCGTAGCAACAAAACTACATGCTACAGGACCTGAACATGTCAAAGTAAAGCATGGCATGGAGATACTCAAAGAGCTTAACAAAAGTCCCTTACTGACCTTGAGCCAAAAGGGATCGGAAAATACAATTGCAAGCATGTGAACATAGCAAAAACATAATCAGATCACAGACTTAGTGAAAACTGACACATGCTGAAACAGATATCAAGTAGGCATGTTTACGAGCTCGATGCACTCACTACGGTGCAAGTCATGGCAAGACAAGCATACCTCCGTCAAGAAGGCACAAAATGAAAGCTAGACATGGCAAGAACAATAGCATAGCATGCACGGATCAACTACAACAACATCGGCAAAATTGCAAACAAGTTGACAATCTGCCCAGATTCACAAAGTAGCAAAAGTAGAGCTCGATTGACTCAAGCTAGGGTGCTCCACAATTGCAAACAAAGACATGGATGGATAGAGCACTACAAGGTTAACAAAACACCCTTACTGATCACCCTCAAAAGAGGCACGGATCACTAGGAAACAACATGAACATACGGCATCAAGAGATGAACAGCTCCAGGACTTAGAGAAAATACTAAGTCTCTGAAAACAGATTTACCAAGTGCACCACTTTACAAGCTTGCACTAGTCACCACACACATCACAAAAATACATGGGTTGCACCTCTGGAAAGATGACAAAACCCTTAACAAAACACATGTAGAGCATCAGGGCATATCATGCACATATTAATCATGGCAAAAATGACAAAAACCTAAACGGATTAGCAGATCTGACAATTAACTCAAGTAGCCCTCTTTTAACAGCAATTCGGGCATCAAGATGAGCTCAAATGAAATGATGCAATGGAAAGAAATGATTTACTCTCTGAGATGAACATTTTGATATGCTATATACATGAATCGGAGCTACGGATGCAAAGTTACGGAGCTACGAACATGAGCACTTGGACTGAGAATTTCGGGACATAGAGGAAAAACAACCTCTGGATTAGGGTTTACTGTTCACGGATCTAGATCTCGCGCACGCCGACCGAGGATGGCCGGCCGGAGTTTCGCCGGAGGAGGGCGCGGTGCGGCGCCGGGGAGGAGAGGAGGCCGGGCGGCGGGGCAGCGGACCCGGGCGGCGATGGCGCGCGGCGGCGGCGGAGCAG
>NC_041384.1:377213733-377246497 GCF_002162155.2 Triticum dicoccoides
GATTTTTTGTCCGGCGGCGGCGGAGGAGGAATTTAGGGTTTCGTTGAGGAAGGAGATCCGAATTTCGGGGGGGGGGGGTTAAATAGGCATAGAGGGAGCTAGGAGAGTCCAAATGAGGTGCGGTTTTCGGCCACGCGATCGTGATCGAACGCTCTAGATGATGGAGCAGAGTTAGGTGGGTTTTGGGCCAAATTGGATGGGTGTTGGGCTGCAACACACACGAGGCCTTTTCGGTCCCTCGGTCAACCGTTGGAGTATCAAACGAAGTCCAAATGATACGAAACTTGACAGGCGGTCTACCGGTAGTAAAACAAGGCCGCTTGGCAAGTCTCGGTCCAATCCGGAAATGTTTAAACCCCACACATGAAAGAAAGGTAGAAATGACCACCGGAGGAGAAGGAAGCGCCGGATTGCAAAACGGACAACGGGAAAAATGCTCGGATGCATGAGACAAACATGTATGCAAATGAAATGCACATGATGACATGATATGCAATGCATGACACACAAGCAATGACAAGGCAACAACAGCGAATAACTGGACGACACCTGGCACATAGGTCTCGGGGCGTTACAATCTTGTAATAGCAAGATCAACTGGGAATAAAAGTGAGAACGACAGGTGTATGTATTTATCCATATGGAAAATTCGGTGGTAAGAAATTGCAAAATCAATGGGCACATAGTCTCAAGAGAACTTCAGAGAGTATCTTCAGAATCTTCTGGCTAAGCAATCGATTGTCTGGAGTGAGGGGCTCTCCGGGAGAAAGCATTTTCGAGAACCTAAAGTTAGCTTTCTTTTTAGTAGAATTATTTAACCCGAATATAAGAGAGATCAGAGTCCTAGAGTAAAGGTCAAGGAATAAAAGATCCTAATACCACCCGATGGTGATGTGGGCCTGTAAGCCACACAGCCATGTTAGTACAAGTTTTTGAAAGACTAGACTCAACTTCGGCCAAGGAGTTTGGAAGGGGGATTACTACAGGCAGTCGGCTGTGATACCAACTTGTGACGCCCCCGATTTGACCGTACACTAATCATACACGCAAATGTGTACGACCAAGAAAAGGGACTCACGGGAAGATATCACAACACAACTCTAGACACTAATTTACATATTACAAGCTTTATATTACAAGCCAGGGGCTTCGAGGGCTCGAATACATAAGCTCAAAAACACAAGAGTCGGCGGAATAATATCTCAGTACAGACATAAGTTAAACAAGTTTGCCTTAAGAAGGCTAGCACAAAAGTAGCAATGATCGAAAAGGCAAGGCCTCCTGCCTGGGACCTCCTAACTACTCCTCGAAGTCGAACTCCGCATAGAATCATCCTCGGGATCCTCGGGATCCTCTGGCTCCTGGACTCCATAATATGATCGCAGTAACCAGGAAAAAGGGAAAAAGAAGTAGGAAAGCAACCGTGAGTACTCATCCAAAGTACTCGCAAGCAAGGATCTACACTACATATGCATTGGTATCAATGAAATGGGTAGTATCTGTGGACTGAACAGCAGAATGCCACAATAAGAGGGGATAGCTAGTCCTATCGAAGACTACACTTATGGCGGTCTCCATCTTGAAGAAGTAAAAGATGGTAAGTTAACCAAGTATCATCGCATAGCATAATCCTACAAGGCGATCCTCTCCTCGTCGCCCTGTGAGAAAGCGATCATCGGGTTGTATCTGGCACTTGGAAGGGTGTGTTTTATTAACTATCCAGTTCTAGTTGTCATAAGGTCAACGTACAACTCCGGGTCGTCCTTTTACCGAGGGACACGGCTATTCGAATAGATAAACTTCCCTGCAGGGGCGCACCACATTTCCCAACACGCTCGATCCCTTTTGGTCAGACACACTTTTCTGGGTCATGTCCGGCCTTGGAAGATCAACATGTCGCAACCCTACCTAGGCACAACAGAGAGGTCAGCACGCTGGTCTAAATCCTTTGGTGCAGGGGTCTGGGCCCATCGCCCATTGTACACCTGCACATTGCAAACACGACCGGTAAGCAGACCTAGCCTCCCTAATACAAGATCAGGCGTTCCAGTCCAATCCGGCGCGCGCCACTCAGTCGCTGACGTCAAGAAGGCTTCAGTTGATACCACGACGTCGAGTGCCCATAACTGTTCCCGTGTAGTTGGTTAGTGCATATAGGCCAGTGGCCAGACTCAGATCAAATACCAAGATCTCGTTAAGCGTGTTAATTGATGTAACCGCGGACGCCGACCAGGGCCAGGCCCACCTCTCTCCTAGCTGGTCTCAACCTGCCCTGACGCTCTGCCACAAAGTAATAGTCAAGGCCGTCGGGAACCCAGGCCCACCACTACCGGGATGAAACCACCCGTCCTTTCAGCCCCCACCTCATAATCACTTGTGGGTGCTCTACGAGCTGACCCGACTTTAGTCACCACCATGTATCATGTATAGTAGTATAGTATGTATATACCCCTGATCACTTCCCAAAGTGACCACGACCCGATACTAGAAAATGGACAAGAATGTAGGGCCACTGATGGAATACTAGCATCCTATACTAAGCATTTAGGATTGCTGGTAAAGGTAGCAATAGTAGTAGCAAAGATAGGCTATGCAGCAAAATAGGATTAACCGAAAGCAGTAACATGCTACACTACTCTAATGCAAGCAGTAGAGAGAAGGAATAGGCGATATCTGGTGATCAGGGGGGGCTTTCCTGGTGGCTCTGGCAAGAAGGAGGGGTCGTCAACACCGTAGTCGAACTTGGGGTCGCCGACAATCTCAGGGTCTACCAGAAAAAACTAACGAAGGGGAACACAATAAATAGCAAAGCAATCAAAGCATCACAAAGTGTAACATGGCATTACGCGGTGCTAGAGGTGATCTAATGCACGGGTAGGTGATACCGGCGAAGGGGGAAAACATCCGGGAAAGTATTCCCGGTGTTTCGCGTTTTCGGACGAACAAACCGGAGGGAGAAAGTTGCATGTTCGCTATGCTAAGGACGTGTGGCAGACGAACAGATTGCGTATTTGGATTCGTCTCGTCGTTCTGAGCAACTTTCATGTATAAAACTTTTTCATCTGAGTTACGGTTAATTTTCTATGATTTTTCAAAGATTTAACAATATTTTAGATTTTATTTTAATTCGAAAATAAAGGCTAAATTGCTAGGGACACCCAGCACAGGGTACACAAAAGTGCACCCAGTGGCTGACAGGTGGGCCAGGGGGTCCCACTTGACCAATCAATGCTTGACTGGTCAACAGGGGGTGGGCCCCCCTTTCATACTGACATTTAGCTAATTAGAGATTAAGTTAGGCTAACTAAGTAATTAGTTTAATTAAACCATTTTAATTAAGTTAATTAATTAATTAATTATATATTTCTTTTTTTTAAAGGATAGGGCACTGGGGCCCGCTGGCAGTGGCACAAAGCCAACTCAGCGAGGCGGATAACGGGTAGTGGTAGTGGGCATGGGCGCCCGCGACTGAGGCCACCAGGGGCGCCAGTGGGGTGCGGGCTGGGGCCGGAGGGGCCGGGGTGGCGCGAGCAGCGGGGAGACCAGGCGAGGCCAGCCGAAGGTGAGACGCGGCCGCGGGTCAGAGGCGGAGCGCGGGGCGGCGAGCGACTACGGCAGCGGCGGCCGCGGCCGCGGCGCGGGCGTGCGAGGAGCGAGGCGCAGCAGAGCAGTGGGGGCAGCGGCAGCGACGCGGAGCAGGCGGCACAGCGCGGGCAGCGGAGACTCGGGTGGGGGCGGGGAGCAGCAGCGCGGGGTGGGCACGGTGGCGCGACTGGGCGAGGACGGCGCCAGAGCAGGGGGCAGCCGCGCGGGGTCAGTCGCATGTCCAGGGCTATCATGTTCCTCACTTGTAGGCAATTCGCACTGGCGAATTCCTAACTCCTCGGTCATAAGAAATCCCTTAGAGACCAGAAGAGCTTCATCTCTGTCACTGAAGAAATTTTACTAAACTGTATGAGATTCCAATGGCTTCACTTGAAGGGTTTGGTAGGTGTAGGATTTTGAGTTGAGCATCACATGGAAATTTTTCCTTAGTATTTCCTCGACCCCCTTTAACAGTACGATGTTTCCTATGAATCAAGAAAGAGAAAAAGAAACTACAAAAACAAAAGTCTTCACGCTTCATGTTGCTCGAATGACTACTAAGTCTTCAGGATCACACCAATTTCTTCACTTTCAAAGTCTTCAGAAATCTGCAGTAATCCAAAGTCTTCAGTCGAACAACTTCATTTTTATGGGTCAACTTTCTCTGTAAATATCGAACTCCTCATAGACTTATAGAACTGTGTATACTCACAAACACATTAGTCCCTTAACCTATAAGTCTTCAATACACCAAAATCACTAAGGGGCACTAGATGCACTTACAATCTCCCCCTTTTTGGTGATTGATGACAATATAGGTTAAGTTTTCAACGGGGATAAACATATGAAGTGTAAATACGTATATTGAGGAATTTGATTGCCAGACATAGAAGAGCCCCCCCTGAACATGTGCATAGTGAGGAATTAGCTTTTGAAGCAATGCACACTTGAAGAGTAGAATCATGGAGATCTCCCCCTATATCTTGTAATCCAGACACGCATTTAACATATAATATGGAGAATTTGAAATGCATGATGAAATATGGTGACTGATGTAATTCAGCATGCGCGCATTAACATATATGAGGAATAAGCATGCAGAAGAACACAACAAAAGTATCAGACCACCATCGGGTTTAAGTTTACAACTCGATCCAGCAAAGTCTTCAAAAGAATGAGAGTTGTAACTGAGAAAAAAATGCCCATATAGGTAGACCCGCTTGAAGACTAACTCAAATTTCTCCCCCTTTGTCATCAAATGGCCAAAACGGATGAAAAATGAGGACTAACGCCCCTGAAGAATATCATCACTGAGTCGATGAAGGAGTGCCAGTATTGTTGGGGTCGGTTGTTGAAGTAGGGCCTGTCGTAGTGTCGTCCAAGTCTTCATGTTCATCTGTCGCACGTGATGAAGAATATGAGCTGGCTACCAAGGAAGGAACTTTAGTATCCTTGAATTTCTTCACCGGTGGCGGCTGAGACCATTCAAAGTCCTGCTTGAAACCCATTTGCTTCAGATCATCTTCACCATACAGATGTGACAAAACAGCCCAGGTGCGACCGAAGACTTCATGGAGGTAGTAATGGTTTTTCTTCACTGCATTGTGTGTGGCAGTCATGTTGTGAAGAATAGAACCAAACTGACGCTTAACCCATTTGTGGTTGTGATCGACCTTCTAGTGAAGACTGAGGAGAAGCTCATGATCAATCATCACCCTTGGAGCTGTGCCTTGAGGATTTTGCTTTGAAGCATTTGCGGCAGAGTCATGAGTGGCAGAGTCATCATTAGTGGAGTAGGATGAAGCTTTTCGGAACAGACCATCCAATGGATGAATGCCTTCATCAATAATTGCAGTAGCCTTGCCCTTTTCATTAGAAGAGGAAAATGTCCTCTTGAGGACTTCAATGGGGGGCAAGTAACTGACATGATTCTGAAAAGCAGCCTTGTAGTTGAGTGAAGACCTAGTTCCGAGGAATCTCATAATCCAAGGAGCATAAGGCTTCAACTCAAATGGAGAGAGGGAAACATTTGCCAGAGTCCTCATGAAGAAGTCATGGTAGTTGATAGGAATGCCATGTATGATATTGAATAGCAGATTCTTCATGATGCCAACAACTTCTTCATCATTTGAATCGTGGCCTTTGATTGGACTCAATGTCTTCGTCAGAATGCGACAGACAGTTCTAGGCACAAACATCAATTCCTTCACGAGGAATTTGGTCCTTGGAGCTTGGCCGGGCTTCAGCGGCTTCATCAACACTTGCATGTAGTGAGCAGTGAGTTCAGGTTCATGATAGATGCTACGAGCACCTTCAAGGGGAGGACTGGCAGGCAGGGCATGAAGTAATTCAGAGGCCGGTGCTTTGAAATGTGTGTTCTCTAACATCCAGTCCAATACCCAAGTGTTCACATCTTCAGCTTCTCCCATGATGTGCAGTGTCGCATAGAACTGAAGAATTAGCTCTTCATTCCAATCAGCAATATCCGTGCAAAAGTTGAGCAGCCCAGCGTCATCAAGAACACTAAGGACTAGCGCGAAGCAGGCAGTGATTCCATGTCCACGTGAGGAATATGCTCATGGTCGAAGAGTTTGTCTTTGTTGAAAAGCAGCGAAGAATAGAAGTTTGCTTGGCTAGCAGTCCAGAAGCGCTTCCTTCTAAGGCGAGTAGAGTCATAGGGGTTGTAGTCTGTGAACAAAACATGCTCGTGGAAGAAGTCACCAGCCTTGAATTTTTGCTTCTTTGAGAAAGGATCATTTGGCTTGGGTGAGGAGTGTCAGTCAATTGCATCACAACCTAAGGAATCGCGATCTCAGGTTCCACAGGCTGAGGAATTTCAGTTTCTTCTTCAGTGGCGGCCTGGGACTTCAATTCTTCAGCAACAATGTCATCAGCGCTAGTGACTGGAATCTCTTCAGGGATGGAAGGAGTGGGGTGTGGTTCTTCAGAACTGATTTGAACTTCAGTATTCACTGGGACTGAGGAATTTGTTGCAGAGGAGTGAACAACGGAGAATTGGGGTGCTGACTTTCCCAAAAGTCATCATTCAGAACTGGCGTTGTGCACCCAATGTCCACATCCTCATCTTATCCACTCATTTCTTCAACGCCGGCCTCTTCATCAGTAAACTAAGGCATGGGCGATGAAACAATTGGGGTTGAAGGGATTGCATCCACTTCAATTTCTTCATCGAACTGCTCTAAGGAAGCAGTAGAAGGAATGTCTTCATCAGATCCGGTTGGGATCACGTATTCTTCATCAAAAGGAACGAGTTCCTTTGATGGCATGCTTGAGACTGGAACAACATCAATAGGATTTTCAAACGAGCTGGTCAATTTCTTCATCTTCTTCGGAGCTGAAGAGTCTGATGAAGTTGATGCTTTCCTTTTCTTCACAGCTGCACGCTCCATAGCCTTGGTCTTCTTCGCTTCTGATGCAGAAGGAAGAATTGGACTTGGTGCAGGTGCAGGAGGAGCATAGGACATTGGTTCCGTTTCTTCAGGCACAACTGATGCAGTTTCCGTGGTATAAGCAATTTCTTCAGGCACAGCGGTTGAAGCTTCGGCTGGCCTGGAAATTTCTTCAGGCGCAACACTAGTGGTTGCCCTGGCAGTTTCATCAGTGGCTGGAATGCAGTCATCAGCCCTAGTACTAGTATTTTCTTCAGCAGCCTGAGTATCATCAGCAGTGCTAGCATTTTCTTCAGTAGGCTAAGCAGATGCTTCAGCCTGAGGAATTTCTTGTTGTGAAGGGACAGCAACATTGGTAGTAAAATTTTCAGTTATCTTTACAAATCTGACATTGGCTCCAAGCCATTCAGCATAGTAGCAATCAAATTCATCACTCAGTTTCTTGATCTCTGACTACAGAGCAACAAGTTCCTCAGGTGAGAGCTTCAAGAAGTTTTGCTTCAGAAAGCGCTCTTTTTTGTACTGCGATTTCTTCACCTTCCTCCCCTGTTCATATTTCCATTTTTCTTTGTCAATGAAGTGAGTCAGCACATGACTTTGACCAGGAGTGAGGTTCAGCTTAGGCAGAGGTGTGTTGGGGTCCTTGTGGCACAAGTCAATGAAGTCGAGGATCAACTTCGGGTCCAGCATCAATGGTACATTACTGCCTTTGGCTCTAGCGGCCCTGTGCTGCCTATCTCTGATGATTTCAGCGAGTTCTTCATCATCAGCTTCGTCGTCATCGGACGGTACTTAGAAGGTGACCTACTTCTTTTGAGGACTTGGTCTAGTGCCTCATCCTGCAGTGGCCTTGGTCTTCAAAAGAGTGGGGCCAGTTGAAGAGTGCAGAGGAGATGATGAACTTGCAAAGGCTCCTGAGGTAATAGAGATGCCTGTTGTCCTTTGGCATGAGGCGAGATGCGCAGGTGTTGAGGACTTGGAAGGAGGAGCTGAGGATTTTGAAGGAGATGGTGCGGCTTGAGGAACTGGCCGTGAGGGCTTAGCAGAAGTTGGCCATGAGGGCATTGCAGAGGAGCTTGGGCATGAGGGAATTGAAGAATAAGGAGCACTGGGCTTATGTGCGGGCTTCTTAGGCATGGCCTTCTTCGGCTTGCTAACAGAGGCCTCAGCAGTGGCAGCAACAGCGCAGAGTCTTCATTGAATTTCCTCACTGCTTCTTTTGCTACTCTGGCCAACTTAGCTTGACGCTTGGCCCATGCATCAGGATAGTCCTCACCGCGCTTGAGGCTAGTGGGATCAGCTTCTTGGCCAGGTGCCAATGGAGGTCTTGGGCAAGGAGGGTAAAGAACGAATTTCTTCATATATTTTGGAGTGACATAGCGATATTCCCTCCATTCCCGTGCCCATATCCCCCCTATCTTCTGTATGCGCACCTTGCGCTGATTTTTGGTCTCCTTGCCATGTTTGGCCTCATCAGGTGTGCAATATTCATCATAGATATCCTCAGGGATTTCAAACGCAGTGTTGACCTCTAGTCTCTTCCCTCCCTTCTGAGGTTTCTTGCCATCTGCCTTTTTGTTCAGCTGAGGGTTTTGAACTATTGAGTTCTCTGAAGAGGTATGCAACTTTTCTTTGAGGAACGCTGCAAATGAGTTAAGTTGATGAGAACCTAGAGATTCAGCAGCGGACATGTGTACCTGTGAACAGAGTATAGGTGCGAAGAATTTGGAGAGGTCATATGCGTTCTCAGAAGTTTTTGCAAAAAGAACAAGTTTGAGGAATTTGACCAGTTGAGTCTTCAGGAATTTCACTAAGCGTTCTTTGACTCAGGTTCCGGAGTTGTACAGATTTGAAAATCCACACAATTGAGGAATCTTGAAGAAAAATGTTGCTTAGAGAAACAGATCAAGAGCAGATGATATGTGAGGTGTTTATTGTGTGAAGAGTTGAGGAATAAACACCTTTTGAAGATTTAAGGAAAACATCGGAATCAACAAGGGCAGTAAAAGTAACTTTTAATTACCCTTGACTAAGAACACAATGAAATGTGAAGTGCAGATTTGAAGCTCGTCGGTTCAGATCTTTCACACCCTAACTAGGCTGAGGAAGACAGCTACAGCGGCGGCGGAGTGAAGAAATCCGCGGCCAGTGTGGGTACGGCGGTGACGAGGTCGAGGCAGTGAAGCTCTTCCTCACTGGCGACGATGGAAGTAGCGGCGATGCAAGGGCTTGAGAGATCGAGCGAGGGAGTGAGGTCGAGCAGAGTAAAACGAAGTGAGGAAGGGAGAGGGGTATTTATAGCCGAAGTGAAAAACTGCTCACCCGAGGAAATTGGACGAACGTGCCCCTGACCCTTCTCATTCGCGTGACATGTGTCACCTACGTACTGAGAGGTGACGATCGTGTGCGATCGTGGGTGAATAGGATAATATATCATGGAAGCGAAGTGGATTAAGCGGCAAAAGCCAGAAATTCAGATAAGATAAGTTTAAAGTTCCGTTCGCAATTTCTTCGGCTGACAAGGACACAGTGAAGATTTTGAACGAGTTTCAAATAGAACGCACATGAAGAATTTGTGAATAGACTAGGTTGAGTTTAGCATAGAGGGGGAAAGGGTCCGATCACATTCACTTAGCAGAACAAGCAACTTGAAGAAATAGCAATAAGTGAATGCTGTAGAGGACATAAACTCATATATTGCCAATGAAGAAAAACGACGGAAAGAGTGAAGACAATGCAAAGTTGAAGAACAACTGAGGAATTTCAAAGTGAGGAAAAACTCAGATTGAGGATTTTCAACATTTGGTGGTGGCGTGACCCACCGTATAAGAATGATGATTCCAGACACCGCGTACAATTGTCGTAGGGTTCTGAGAATCAAATTCTTCGTTAATTTCTTCACAATTAGAGGGTTAGTGTTCATTGATTGAAGAAAAAGTTACTTTGTGTGTTGCACATCTAAGTCATCAATTTTGCATAACTGTTAGGATGTGTGTCCTTTTCAAAGGACATTCGAAGATTCTAGGACATTTAGCTCACACCTCAACTTGCTAAATCTCTTCTCATCCAAGGGCTGAGTGAAGATATCAGCTAGTTGTTCTTCAGTCTTCACATGCTCAATAGAGATGTCACCCTTTGTCGCTGTCAAAACCGGCGGATCTCGGGTAGGGGGTCCCGAACTGTGCGTCTAGGCCGGATGGTAACAGGAGGCAAGGGACACGAAGTTTTACCCAAGTTTGGGCCCTCTTGATGGAGGTAAAACCCTACGTCCTACTTGATTAATATTGATGATATGGGTAGTACAAGAGTAGATCTACCACGAGATCAGTGAGGCTAAACCCTAGAAGCTAGCCTATGGTATGATTGTTGTTCTGTATGTTGTCCTACGGACTAAAACCCTCCGGTTTATATAGACACCGGAGAGGGTTAGGGTTACACAAAGTCGGTTACAATGGTAGGAGATCTACATATCCGTATCACCAAGCTTGCCTTCCACGCCAAGGAAAGTCCCTTCCGGACACGGGACGAAGTCTTCAATCTTGTATCTTCATAGTCTAGGAGTCCGGCTGAAGGTATAGTCTGGCTATCCGAACACCCCCTAATCCAGGACTCCCTTAGTAGCCCCCGAACCAGGCTTCAATGATGATGAGTCCGGCGCGCAGATTGTCTTCGACATTGCAAGGCGGGTTATCCTCCAAATTCCGTGTACCTTCTCCCCTTCACGAGTGTTCATCAGAGCGCATCCGACAAAGGTCCATTCCACCATGGCCAGCCATCGCAACTCCTCCTTTCACCCTTCCAGCCCTCAGCTTGGATATTGGGAGAGATGCTCCATTCCGCATAACGAGCTAGTGACGCTCCAGACCAAGGGATTTCTCCCCCCGGCCTATATGGTCCCGGTTCAAGCCGGTCTTGCCATCTATAATGGTGGAGAGCAAGCAGAGAGTGCCCCTAATCCCTCCAAAGGAGAGTGGGTATGCCTTGTCCCTTATTTAATAAGAGGGCTCGGATTTCCAATCCATCCATTTCTCCGGGGGCTCCTGGAGTTCTATGGCCTCCAGCTACACAATCTTACGCCTGCCTCCGTATTGAATATCGCGGGCTTCGTAGCCCTCTGCGAGCTGTTTTTGGGTGTTGAGGCTCATTTCGGGCTGTGGAAAGAGCTATTCTGCCTTGTGCCCCGTTCTCAGAAGGGGTCATTATATCAAGTGGGCAGAGCCGAAGTGTGGCGCATCGCCGGGACCGGATATCTATCCGGAACCCCAAAGAAGGCGTCCGAGGACTAGCCTTCGGAATGGTTTTACATAGAGGACGTCTCGCTGCCGGATCCTGTCCGGATCGGCCTCCCTGAGTTCGACAATGCTCCACTAAAGAAGTGCCTAAGTTGGCGTCCACGGAGCCCTCAGAGGGAAAGTGACAAGGACGTTCTTTACCCGATGGGCCAGATAAGATTGTTAGCTTATTCCGGACTGACCATGATCGGGGTCATGGCCGCATGCATCATGCGAGGGGTGCAGCCGCTATAGTATAGAGGCCACCCCATGTGGGGCTTCAACGGGGAGGACGACGCCACCCGCTACGGCCGTAAGGGGCCGGATTCGGCTGCGGCTCTAACAAAGACCTTGTCCGCTTTGTACAAGGGAGAAGAGGAGGAATTTCTCCGTGTTGACCCATAGGGTGGATTTTCTATGTACAATCCCCCAAGCTGGGTAAGTGGTCACATTTACTTGCCCATCCGTTTTATATTCCCATTGTTAAATATTCAGTCTAACGACTTCAACGCAGGAACTGCGCCAGGCTGTTAAAGAAATAAACAGCCCTCCTCCACAACCCGAGGACCCAGGAAGGTCCCTCGACCCGGCCTCTCAAGAGGATTGGGACTTCTCTGTGGAGCTGATTGATGGAGTGTTTGTCGGCGTTCTGGGAACGGGGGTCCCCAGACTTGCCTGCCTGCGGCCTGCGGCGTGGCTCAAAGGGGGCCCAGCACGGCCCATCTTTACCAACACAAACCCAAGACCCTCGCGTGGGGCCAAGCCTCGTGAGGCGGACGACGCGGAGCTTCCCCAGGCATGGCCTCATAAGGCTGGCTCGCGAGGAGGCGGAGAGATCAAGGCGGGGTACCTCACGAGGTGCCCGTGACGCAAGCCATGACGACCAAGGGCGCCAGGCGTGTGCCAGCCCGCGCAATGTCCTCCTTTCCCCTTCGGTGCAAAGGGGGCAAGCGCAGCCGCGGAGTACCGAGGCATCAGGCAAAGGTTGCCATTTCGGTGCAACAAGACCAAGACCAGGAGGACTGCAAGACGGAGGTCATCGTGGAGCCCAAGACGGCGTCACCACCAGAGCTTTGTAGGCGAAGACCACTTTTGTCAGGATAGCTGGTACTAGCTGTCCCCCTTCAAATTAGCCCGCCATTGTTGGCTCCCTTCCCGCTCGATATTTGGGAAGAGGACCAGGGCCTCTATAAATAGGACCAGCCACCCACAGGATTGGGAGAGGGGTTGGAGAGAGGCATCATCAGTTGTGAAGAGAGAGAGAGAGAGAGAGAGAGAGAGAAGGGTGACTGGACTCCTCCCAGCAGTTCATCGCCCCAGCCAAGAATAGACCCTCGCGAGGCTGTTCTTCCTTGTATTGTTCATCACCATCAGCCCAAGAGGCAATCCACCACA
Organism: Triticum dicoccoides; assembly: GCF_002162155.2. Lineage (NCBI taxonomy): Eukaryota > Viridiplantae > Streptophyta > Magnoliopsida > Poales > Poaceae > Triticum > Triticum dicoccoides. The sequence goes on from NC_041384.1 coordinate 377,226,395, forward strand.
CCACACACTGGAGTAGGGTATTACACCACAACGGTGGCCTGAACCAGTATAAACCCTGTGTCTCTTGTGTTGTTCTTTCCATAGCTTAGATCTGAGCGAGGTGGAGGGGTGCAGGTAGGTAGGAGGCGAAATCTCCGTGCGCACCCCAGTGTTCGAACCTCAAGGGTCTGCCGGAACCCGAAATTCGACAGTGTTCCATCAATTGAGCAAGGACAATGCCTTGGTGGCCATTACGGCCGATTACCCAGGGCTAATCCCGGCCTCCCAGGTAACTGAGATCGAAGTCCCAGTACCCCGAATAGGGGTCCTCCCTCTCGTGTTTTCAGTTTCCTGATTAGAACCGAGCTTTACAGGGGAGGTTTTTGAGACGGGAGGCCGAACCTGCGGCGACAAGCCAACGAGGGGCCGCAGGGTCCCGTGGGCAGAAAAGAGGTGTAGTCCGGACCGAGGTGTCAGCGCAAAGGTATGGCGCGCCCCCTTATCCCAGGTGTTATACCTTCAAGGCATATTAACACTCGTGCTCTCTTCAGGACAAAGAGACCTCGCTGGACTATATCCGGAGAGGCTGCCAATCACGCCTCCACTAGCCAGGCTCCAAAGCCTGGTCCGGAGGCGGAGGCGAGCACAAGGCGCGCACCGGATGCTCCTCCGACGGAGGACGTGGACAGGTTGTCTGCCACCAACTCTGAGGTGGAAAGTGCCATGAACCACAGGCGTCGCCGGACAATTCTTTGCGACGTTTGTTTCTCCCAAGAGGCATTAGATGCCTTCAGTTCGGGAGATGCGTACCTCCGTGTCGCTCAAAATGGTCTAGCCAGAGCCATGGAGCAATATGTAAAAGACATACGGGTAAGAAATTTTTGGTAATTATATATATATACCAGTAGCCCCCGAGACTTGAAACAGTTAGAATAATTGATTTAAGGATCATTTGTTATGCACGTTCTTACAGAAAAGAATTCCCTACTGTCCCAGGAGCTGGAAGAGTGCAAAGCCCAACTTGAGGCCGCACTAGCCGCGGCAGGGGAACCCAAGGAGACCACCTCTGGTAATATACACTTCGAAAGATAAGTATTTTGCGAAGCACGACATGGGTATGAATCTGACAAATGAAATTGCAGATGGCGCCGAATTGAATCCGGAAATGCAACAACTCCTACACCAGCTGAAGGCTGGTGAGAAGGTGCTGACAAAGGTGAGGCGGGAGAAGAACGATCTCCAAGATGCCAACACCAAGCTGTGGGTCGACTTGAAAGATGTTCGTGCCCAACTGTTAGACTCCGTTAAGGAGAATCAGCAGCTTCGGCGCGGCATATTTAGTAATTGCTTGAACGAACCTTTGAAAAAAAGTTCGGCGGGGAACTCGACTAACAGAGTAATGTCTGTAGGTGTGCTAACAGGTCGTCCTGCAGAGGAGATGCCCGGTTCTACGGGTGACCTTCTTCTCGAGCTCTCGCAACTGCTCGAGCGAGTTCGGCAGGCGATGCAAGGCGTCGCCCAGGCCTTGTGTCCATCCATTCCGTGCCCGAAGGTCTTGGAGAGCTTGCGGAGAAGCTAAAGGGAGCACGTCGGCGCTTCCAATTGTGGAAGATATCGGCCTACCGTCAAGGCGCTAGGGAGGCCTGGGCCATGGTGAAGACGCGGTACACAAAGGCTGACCCCAACCACATGGCCGAGGTCGGTCCTGTGGGGCCCGATGGGAAGGAGATCCCTGTAAGCTTAGTATACGGCCAAGTAAAATTGGCCGCAAAGTATTCCTAGCAGGACTGTAAATTAGATAGCCTGTTAGATGGTATTGAAGAGGAATACAAACAGTCAGAATGACTATGTAATTTAATTAACATTTATAATGCCTTCTAACCGGATTGTAGATCGTTTGTCATGGCCGACCTTTTCGCTTCAGCCTCGGGACCTTACGGTCCGGAGTGTGTCCGAATTCCTATGCGGTTATATAAGAACCGGGGAATGCATGGAGACCAGGCGTAGGGGTCATTAGTGCGTGAACAGACAAGTGCCCGACTAGTTATGTTATATTACATGATTAGTAAGAAACATCTTCCAGGGAGAATAGTTCCGTTAGGGGTTCCTTTCCCAGGGAGGCATGCCCTAAAGTGCATGCCCATTCTGCGAAAAAGACGCGGGAAAAAGCATCTGGGGGCGCATAAACAAATAAGTGAAAAGATCATCTTTTAGGTCATCGACCGAATATTCCCTTAAGAACGCTAGCTTTCGGCTTCACCCAGTCTGAGGTACACATCTGGCTGATCCGGTAGTAACAATCGCAGAGGTGCTCCCTTTACCGCCTAGCCGAATAATCGGGAACGTAGGGGTAAGCACAGGAGCCAGGCAACCCAGCTTGGCCAAAACTTAAGTCATATCGATGCATATAATGGTGAAATAAAAGGTACATGCGGAAGTGTAACACATGTGTTGGGCATGAAGCCCGTATAAATAAGCTTCTGTTAAAAGAAGCCCCCAGGTTTAATGAGTGCGAATAGCACGTCATTTGATGATCCTTTAAAGGCTATAAGAGAAAGGAAGGGGAGAAGGAGAGAAATGTAAGACAGACAGTATATAAAAAATGGACAGAGGAAGGAGACGAACACAGAGTCCAGCGCTAGGCATAGAATCTTCGGAGACGGGCTACGTTCCATGGGTTCGGCTCGAGTCGGTTATCCGATGCATATCGCAGGCGGTACGCTCCACCAGTCAGGACTTGGTCAATTATGAAGGGACCTTCCCACTTGGGCTTGAGTTTGTCCTTTTTCTTGTCCGGCAGGCGTAGAACTAATTCGCCAACGTTGTAATTTTTGGCCCGTACTTCTCTACTTTGGTATCTTCGAGCCTGCTGTTGATAGAATGCGGAACGGGCTTTTGCCACGTCACGCTCCTCCTCCAATGCGTCCAAACTGTCCTGCCGATCGAGCTCGGCTTCTCTTTCTTCGTACATGCGCACTCGAGGTGAGTCATGAATTATGTCGCAAGGCAAAACTGCCTCTGTGTCGTACACCATAAAGAATGGTGTGTATCCGGTGGTGCGATTCGGCATGGTCCGCAACCCCCAGAGTACGGAGTCGAGCTCCTCTACCCAGTGCGTGTTAGATTCCTTGAGGGACCGCACTAATCTGGGTTTGATGCCGCTCATGATAAGACCATTTGCACGTTCGACCTGGCCGTTAGTTTGTGGGTGATAGACGGAAGCATAATCGAGCTTGATGCCCATATTTTTGCACCAGAGTTTTACCTTGTCGATCGTAAAGTTCGTGCTGTTATCAGTTATGATGCTATGGGGGACGCCGTAACGGTGTACAACCCCGGATATAAAGTCTATCACCGGTCCAGATTCGGCCGTCTTAACAGGCTTGGCTTCTATCCATTTGGTGAACTTATCCACCATGACCAGTAAGTATTTTTGCTTGTGGGTTCCGCCTTTAAGGGGTCCAACCATGTCAAGCCCCCAGACCGCAAAGGGCCAAGTGATGGGGATAGTTTGGAGGGCGGTGGGTGGCATATGGCTTTGGTTTGCAAAGAGCTGGCAACCGACGCATCGTTGGACTAAATCCTGGGCATCTACCCGGGTCGTCGGCCAATAAAAGCCTATACGGAAGGCCTTGCTTACAAGGGACCGAGCTGCAGCGTGATGACCGCCGAGTCCGGCATGAATTTTAGCCAGGAGGTTCCGCCCTTACTCTTCGGAGATGCACCTTTGAAGGACTCTGGTAGTGCTTTTCTTATAAAGCTCTCCCTCGTGGACTTTGTAGGATTTGGATCGCCGCACTATGAAGCATGCCTCATTTTGGTCCTCGGGGAGTTCCTGCCTAGTAAGGTAGGCGAGGAATGGTTCTGTCCATGGGGCGATGACGGCCATTATTACGTGGGCTGAAGGTGTTATTTCATTGGCAGAGCCTCCGATTGTGTCAGAATGTTTGGTGTCGGGCAATGCGGTTGGGTCCGGGCTGTTATTGTTCGGCTCCCCTTCCCATACTATGGATGGCTTGAACAGCCTTTCCAAGAAGATGTTGGGGGGGGGGACTACATCGTGTTTTGCGCCGATGCGTGCCAGGACATCTGCCGCCTGATTATTTTCCCGGGCTATATGGTGAAATTCAAGCCCTTCAAACCGAGCTGGCATTTTTAGGATGGCGTTGCGGTAAGCTGCCATTTTTGGATCCTTGGCATCGAAGTCTCCACTTATTTGGGATATTGCGAGGTTCGAGTCCCCGCGCACCTCTAGGCATTGAATGCCCATGGATACTGCCATCCGGAGACCATGTAAAAGGGCCTCATATTCGGCTGCATTGTTGGAGTCTGTGTACATAATCTGGAGTACGTATTGAACTGTGTCTCCTGTGGGGGACGTCAAAACGACGCCAGCCCCTAGTCCGGCCAACATCTTGGAGCCGTCGAAATGCATGATCCAATTTGAATATGTGTCGTACTCTTTAGGGAGTTCGGCCTCCGTCCATTCTGCGACGAAGTCGGCCAAAACTTGCGACTTGATGGCTTGCCGTGGCTTATAAGTTATGTCGAACGGGAGGATCTCAATGGCCCATTTTGCAATCCGGCCCGTTGCGTCATGGTTGTTTATAATATGGTTAAGTGGTACTTCCGAGGCTATTGTTATTGAACATTCTAAAGCAGTGTCGTAGCTTCCGGGATGCCACGAATACCGCGTACGCAATCTTTTGATAATGTGGGTACCGTGATTTGCACGGAGTGAGGACACTGGACAAATAATAAACCGGCTTTTGAAGGGGGAATTTGTGTCCGTCCGTTTCTCGTTCGACGACGAGCACTGCGCTTACAACCTGATGTGTAGCTGCAATGTACAATAGCATTGGTTCACCAATGTTTGGCGCAGCCAGGACTGGGTTTGTTGCCAATATGGCTTTTATTTCGTCGAGTCCGGCCATGGCTGCATCCGTCCATTCGAAGTGTTCGGTGCGCCGAAGGAGGCGGTAAAGGGGTAGGGCCTTTTCTCCCAAGCGGGAGATAAAGCGGCTTAGAGCCGCCACACATCCGGTTAACTTTTGTATTTGTTTGAGGTCCTTTGGGATATCCAATTGTGACAGAGCTCGGATCTTGGCTGGATTTGCTTCGATTCCTCTACCGGATACAATGAAGCCCAAGAGCTTTCCGGCTGGAACGCCGAAAACGCATTTTTCCGGGTTGAGCTTGATGTTGTATGTTCGGAGGTTATCAAATGTGAGCCTCAAGTCGTCTACTAGAGATTCGACATGTCTTGTTTTGACGACCACATCATCTACATATGCCTCCACTGTTTTGCCGATCTGGTTTGCCAGACATGTCTGAATCATGCGCTGATATGTTGCGCCGGCATTTTTGAGCCTGAAGGGCATTGTGTTGAAGTAGAATGGGTCGTATGGTGTGATAAATGCCATTGCGGCTTGGTCTGATTCTGCCATCTTGATTTGATGGTAGCCGGAATATGCGTCGAGGAAACACAACGAATCATGTCCTGCAGTAGCGTCGATAATTTCATCGATGCGGGGGAGGGGGAAGGGATCCTTTGGGCAAGCCTTGTTAAGGTCTTTAAAATCAACGCACAGGCACCAGGATTTGTCCTTCTTTGGTACCATCACCAGGTTTGCTAGCCAGTCTGGATGTTTTATATCTCTGATGAATCCGGCCTCCAATTGCTTTGCTAGCTCCTCTCCCATGGCCTGTCTCTTAGGTTCGGAAAAACGCCGAAGAGCTTGTTTGACAGGTTTGAATCCTTTTAGGATATTTAAGCTGTGCTCGGCCAGCCTGCGTGGGATTCCTGGCATGTTTGAAGGGTGCCAGGCGAAAATGTCCCAGTTCTCTCTTAGGAACTCTCGCAGTGCGGCGTCTGCATTAGGGTTTAACTGTGCCCCGATGGAAGTTGTTTTATTGGGGTCCGTTGGATGGATCTGGAATTTGACTATTTCGTCCACCGGTTTAAAGGAGGTGGACTTGGATCTTTTGTCGAGTACCACATCGTCCCTATTCACCATGGAGCGCAGCGCAGTCAGTTCCTCAGCCGCCAGGGCTTCGGATAGTGCCTCGAGGGCCAGTGCGGCAGTCTTGTTTTCAGCGTGGAGTGCTATGTTCGGATCACTAGCGAGAGTGATGATCCCGTTAGGCCCAGGCATCTTGAGCTTCATGTACCCGTAATGGGGTATTGCTTGGAAGATTGTAAACGCTTCCCGCCCTAGCAGAGCGTGATAACCGCTGCTGAACGGAGCCACATGGAACGTGACCTCTTCGGACCTGTAATTATCCGGCTTGCTGAACACCACATCTAGTGTGATTTTTCCTGTACAGCACGCTTCCCGACTGGGGATTATTCCTCTAAAGGTTGTGCTACTTCGCTCAATGCGGTTCCAGTCTATTTCCATTTTTTGAAGGGTTTCCTCATAAATGAGGTTCAATCCGCTGCCGCCATCCATGAGTACCTTGGTAAGACGAAAGCCGTCCACTATTGGACTGAGGACCAATGCGGCTGGTGCTCGGGCTGTTCGGAATTTAGGTTCATCACTGGCGTTAAAGGTAATAGCCGTGTCACTCCATGGGTTTATTGTTGCTACTTGGTAGACTTCGGCAAGGCTGCGGAGTGTCCTTTTTCGCATATTATTTGATGCAAAAGTCTCGAAGACTGTTAATACCGTATTGGTGTCTCTGGGGTGGCTTTCTGTGGCCTCCGGAATTAGGAGATCTTCGCCAATTTTGGCCACCTGCCGGAGTATCCAACATGCTCTAAGGCTGTGAGTTCGTGTGGCGTCCTCTATACTGTGAATTTTACAGGGTCCATTAAGCCATCTTTCCTGTATGGTTCCATGCCGTGTAGAGGGTTTTTGCTTTTTGGTGTTTGACCCGGGTGTCTGGCGATGATGCACCCTTTTATTATGGACTGGGTTTGTATTCAGGGCCGGATCGTCCCAAAATTTTATTTCGGTTTTCCAGGCGCTTTCCATCGCACAGTACTTTCGTACAATGGACGCCAAGTCAGCGAAGCGTGTAATATCATGGCGACTTATGGCGTTGAGAATTCCCTTGTCCGTGCAATTATTGCAGAAGATTGAGATTGCGTCTTCCTCGCGGCAGTCCCTTATCCTGTTCCTAACCAGGAGGAATCTGGCCCAGTAATGATGTACTGTTTCTTCGGGCTCTTGCCTGATTTGGGATAGATCGCTTATGTTCGGGTGGATGGGTGGAATTAAATCTGAAGCCTCACCCAATCTGAGGCTCAGAGGCCGAGGAATTTCCGAACTTGAAAATTTGGATTCCTGGATATTGTCCCATGAATCCAGCTCGTCGCCTGACTCTAAGTTCAGGTCTTGAGTGATATCCTCCCCTCCGCGGGTATCCGGCTTGGAGGGATCGGGAATCCGGACGTAGCTAGTCCTTAAGATAGATGAAGGGTCGCTGCACTGTCCCTCTACCACGGCGACGTGATGGCTGACTTGGGGAGAGTTAATCTCTCGCAGATCGGGTTTAGGCCCAATTTGGTCATAATCAGTAGCGACTCCTAGGGCGGCGATGCGATCCAAGAGCTCGTTTATGGAGGAGAGCTCCATTGGATCTAACTGCTCGGCGAGTTCCGAGCTGACATGAAGATTGTTTTCGATGGCTCGAGAGGTCATCGTCGGCGTAGAAGCCGAACAGGCGGTCATAAGAAAACCACCTAGCCGGAGGGTTTGGCCGATAGCCAAAGCTCCCTTAGCAACGGTGCCGTCTTTAAAGATGGGGCGAGGCATCCTTCCTGATGGCGACGACACAGAGGAACTCTCAATGAAAGCACCAATGTCGGTGTCAAAACCGGCGGATCTCGGGTAGGGGGTCCCGAACTGTGCGTCTAGGCCGGATGGTAACAGGAGGCAAGGGACACGAAGTTTTACCCAGGTTCGGGCCCTCTTGATGGAGGTAAAACCCTACCTCCTGCTTGATTAATATTGATGATATGGGTAGTACAAGAGTAGATCTACCACGAGATCGGAGAGGCTAAACCCTAGAAGTTTTACCCACGAAGTTTTACCCAGGTTCTAGCCTACGGTATGATTGTTGTTCTGTATGTTGTCCTACAGACTAAAACCCTCCGGTTTATATAGACACTGGAGAGGGTTAGGGTTACACAAAGTCGGTTACAATGGTAGGAGATCTACATATCTGTATCACCAAGCTTGCCTTCCACGCCAAGGAAAGTCCCTTCCGGACACGGGACGAAGTCTTCAATCTTGTATCTTCATTGTCCAGGAGTCTGGCTGAAGGTATAGTCCGGCTATCCGAACACCCCCTAATCCAGGACTCCCTCACCCTTCAACACATGATCACTAAGAAAATGATGACGAATCTGAATGTGCTTTGTCTTCGAGTGTTGAACTGGGTTATGAGCAATCTTGATGGCACTCTCATTGTCACAGTAGAGCGGTACATTCTTCATGTTGACGCAGTAGTCCTTGAGGGTATGTTTCATCCATAGCAATTGAGCATGGCAAGAACCGCCAGCAATGTACTCAGCTTCAGTAGTAGACAGTGATACGCAGTTCTGTTTCTTCGAAGACCAACAAACCAAGGATCGTCCGAGGAAATGGCATGTGCCAGATGTTGACTTGCGGTCCACACGATCACCAGCATGGTCAGACTCTGAATATCCAATGAGATCAAAAGCCGAGCCCTTGGGATACCATAATCCAAGTGTTGGTGTGTGAGCAAGATATCGAAGAATATGCTTCACAACCTTATGGTGTGATTCCTTTGGTGTAGCATGAAATCGGGCACACATGCAAATACTAAGCATAATATCTGGCCTAGATGCACATAAATACAATAAAGAACCACTCATGGAGCGGTATACCTTTTGATCGAAGTCAATACCGTTTTCATCAGTGCATAGATGGCCATTTGTGGGCATAGGGATTTTGAATCCTTTGCAATCTTGCATGCCGAATTTGCTCAGTACATCCTTGAGGTATTTCTCCTGAGATATGAATATGCCATTTCGTTGTTGACGAATCTGAAGACCTAAGAAGAATTTCAATTCTCCCATCATAGACATTTGATATTCTTCACTCATCATATAGGCAAATTCATCACACGCCCGAGGGGCCTTCTTGAGGCCATAGAGGGCCTTACAGAGTCTGAAAACTTTGTCGGGATGCTTTGGATCTTCAAAACCTAGGGGTTGAGCAACATATACTTCTTCCTCAAGCTTACCATTGAGGAATGCACTTTTCACATCCATTTGATATAAGATGATATCATGATGGTTAGCATAAGCAAGTAATATGTGAATAGCTTCAAGTCTAGCAACAGGTGCATAAGTTTCATCGAAGTCAATTCCTTCAACCTGTGTGTAGCCTTGCGCTACAAGTCATGTCTTATTCCTCACCACATGGCCATTTTCATCTTGCTTGTTGCGGTAGATCTACTTTGTGCCAATGATATTGTGATTGCGATGATCTGGACGTTTGACCAGTTCCCAGACGTTGTTGAGCTCGAATTGATGTAATTCCTCTTGCATAGCTTGAATCCACTCAGGCTCCAGAAATGCTTCATCTACCTTAGTGGGCTCTGTGATAGAGACGAAAGCAAAGTGCCCACAAAAGTTAGATAAATGTGAAGCTCTTGAGCGTGTGAGAGGACCTGGAACGTTGATGTCGCTGATGAATATCTCAATTTGCACTTCATTTGCAACGCGAGGATGAGCTGGTTGTCGTTGAAGAATTTGATCAACATTTTCTTCAGCGCCATTTACCTCAGGTGCATTAGCATGATGTTCTTCATGTTCTGGAATGACTTCTTCAGCAGATTCTTCGGTAGGAATGACATCCTCAGTAGCCTTGAACTTAATAGATTCCTCAGGAAGAATTTCATCTATCACAGGAGTCAGGTGCTCTCTTTGCAAGCCATTAGTCTCATCGAACCGCACATCTACAGTTCCAACAACCTTGTGATGATAGGTTGAAAGTGCATTATATCGAGTAGAGGGGGTGAATAGGCGATTTTTATGAAATTCTTCACTGAGGAATTTGCCGGTAAGGAAATTCCTTAGCGAAGAACTACTAGCAGCGGAATAAGTACTCAAAGGTAAACATAACAGAATACAAGCATAGTCATCATGATGAAATAAAGACAGGCACAGAGTACAGGAAGCGTAATCACAGGATAACACGGGAAGAAGACAAACAGACTGAAGAAATTGAACTAAGGAAATTGAGAAAGTCTTCAGTCAAGGTCTTCTAACATAGATATGAACAAACATACATCACATTTATGAGGAAATGAAAGAGTTGAGGAAATAGAACCAGTAAGCTTGGTGAAGACAATGATTTGGTAGACCAGTTCCAACTGTTGTCTCAGTTGTACGTCTGGTTGGAGCGGCTGAGTATTTAAACTCGAGGATACACAGTCCCGGACACCCAGTCAAGGACACTTAGTCCAAGACACCCAGTCCTCATTGTATTCTCCTTGAACTAAGGTCACACAGACCTCGTCCAATCTCTCATGGTAAGTCTTCAGGCGACTTCCAAACCTTCACAAACTTGGTCACCCGGCGATCCACAATTCCTCTTGGATGCTCTAGACCATGACGCCTAACCGTCTGGAAGAAGCACAGTCTTCAAAGGTAACAAGCGTCGGATCCACTCAAGATCAATCTCTTCAGTGATGCTCAATCACTTGGGGTTTGTAGGTGTTTGGGTTTTGGGTTTTTGGTTTTTCCTCACTTGATGATTTTCGCTCAAAGTCCTCGGAGGATGGGTTGCTCTCAAATGACAAGTGTCAGTTTCTCTCGGAGCAGCCTCTCTCAGCTAGTGGTTGTACGGGGCGGCTATTTATAGCCTAGGGAGCAGCCCGACATGATAAGACATAAATGCCCTTCAATGATATGACCGTTAGGTGGATAGATATTTTGGAACAGCTGGCGCATAGCACCTCAACGGTCGGAATTTTGAGTAGCAAAATCCTCAGGGCTATCGTGTTCCTCACTGTGTAGGCAATCCGCACTGGCGAATTCCTAACTCCTCAGTCAGGACAAATTCCTCAGAGACCAGAAGAACTTCGTCTCTGTCACTGAAGAAATTGACTGAACTATATGAGATTTCCAATGGCTTTACTCGAAGGGATTGGTAGGTGTAGGATTTTGAGTTGAGCATCACATGGAAATTTTCCCTTAGTATTTCCTCGGCCCCCTTTAACAGTACGGTGTTTCCTATGACTCAAGAAAGAGAAAAACAAAACTATGAAAATGAAAGTCTTCAAGCATCATATTCCTCGCATGAATATCAAGTCTTCACGGACACACCAATTTCTTCACTTTCAAAGTCTTCATGAAAGTCTTCAGAAATACCAAAATCTTCATTTGAAGATATTCATTTTTAGGGGCGACTTTTCCTGTAAATATCAAACTCCTCAAAGACTTATAGACCTGTGTACACTCACACACGGATTAGCCCCTTAACCTATAAGTCTTCAATACACCAAAATCACTAAGGGGCACTAGATGCACTTACAATCTCCCCCTTTTTGGTGATTGATGACAATATAGGTTAAGTTTTCAACGGGGATAAACATATGAAGTGTAAATACTGATATTGAGTAATTTGATTGCAAGATATAGAAGAACTCCCCCTGAAGATGTGCATAGTGAGAAATTTGCTTTTGAAGCAATGCACACTTGAAGAGTTGAATCATGGAGATCTCCCCGTATATCTTGTAATTCATACACGTATTTAACATATAATATGAAGAATTTGAAATGCATGATGAAATATGGTGCCTGATGAAATTCAGCATGCGTGCAATAATATTAATGAGGAATAAGCATGTAGAAAAGAGTATCAGAGCATAGTGCATCAAAAGTAGCAGAGCACCATCAGGTTTAAGATTACAACTCGATCCAATAAAGTTTCAGAAGAACGAGAGTTGTAACTTAGCAAAAAAAATGTTGTATATGGGCGATAAAATAGACCCGCTTGAAGACTAACTCAAGTTTCTCCCCCTTTGTCATTAAATGACAAAAAGGATCGAAACTAAGGACTAACGCCCCTGAAGATAATCAAGTTGATGAAGGAGCACCAGCGTTGTTGGGGTCGTTGGTTGATGTAGGGCCTGCCGCAGTGTCGTCTAAATCTTCATGTTCATCAGTGTCGCGCGATGAAGAATATGAGCTGGCCACCAGAGAAGGTGTAAGTGCATCTATTGCCCCTTAGTGATTTTGGTGTATTGAAGACTTATAGGTTAAGGGACTAATGTGTGTGTGAGTGTACACAGGTCTATAAGTCTATGAGGAGTTTGATATTTACAGGAAAAGTCGACCCCTAAAAATGAATATCTTCGACTGAAGATTTTGGTATTTCTGAAGACTTTCATGAAGAATTTGAAAATGAAGAAATTGGTGTGTCCGAGAAGACTTGATATTCATGCGAGGAATATGAAGCTTGAAGACTTTCGTTTTCATAGTTTTGTTTTTCCCTTTCTTGAGTCATAGGAAACACCGTACTGTTAAAGGGAGTCGAGGAAATACTAAGGAAAAATTTCCATGTGATGCTCAAATCAAAATCCTACGCCTACCAATCCCTTCGAGTGAAGCCATTGGAAATATCATACAGTTCAGTCAATTTCCTCAGTGACAGAGACGAAGTTCTTCTGGTCTCTGAGGAATTTGTCCTGACTAAGGAGTTAGGAATTAGCCAGCGCGAATTGCCTACACAGTGAGGAACATGATAGCCCTGAGGATTTTGCTACTCAAAATTCCGACCGTTGCTGTGCTATGCGCCAGCTGTTCCAAAATATCTATCCACCTAACGGTCATATCATTGAAGGGCATTTATGTCTTCTCATGTCGGGCTACTCCCTAGGCTATAAATAGCCACCCCCTACAACCACTAGCTAGTTGGCTGCTCCGAGAGAAACTGACACTTGTCATTTGAGAGCAACCCATCCTCCGAGGACTTTGAGCGAAAATCATCAAGTGAGGAAAAACCAAAAACCCAAAACCCAAACACCTACAAACCCCAAGTGATTGAGCATCACTGAAGAGATTGATCCTGAGTGGATCCGACGCTTGTTACCTTTAAAGACTGTGCTTCTTCCAGACGGTTAGGCGTCATGGTCTAGAGCATCCAAGAGGAATTGTGGATCGCCGGGTGACCAAGTTTGTGAAGGTTTGGAAGTCGCCTGAAGACTTACCACGAGTGATTGGACGAGGTATGTGTGACCTTAGTTCAAGGAGAATACGGTGAGGACTGGGTGTCTTGGACTAAGTGTCCTTGACTGGGTGTCCGGGACAGTGTATCCTCGAGTTTAAATACTCAATCGCTCCAACCAGACGTACAACTGAGACAGCATTTGGAACTGGTCTACCAAATCAGTGTCTTCACCGAGCTTACTGGTTCTATTTCCTCAACTCTTTCATTTCCTCATAACTGTGATGTATGTTGTTCATATATGTGTTAGCTTGACTGAAGACTTTCTCAATTTCCTCAATTCAATTTCTTCAGTCTGTTTGTCTTCATCCTGTGTTATCCTGTGATTACGTTTCCTGTACTCTGTGTCTGTCCTAATTTCATCATGATGACTGTGCTTGTATTCTGTTATGTTTACCTTTGAGTACTTATTCCGCTGCTAGTAGTTCTTCACTAAGGAATTTCCTCACCGGCAAATTCCTAAGTGAAGAATTTCATAAAAATCACCTATTCACCCCCCCTCTAGTCGATATAACGCACTTTCTATTGGTATCAGAGCAAGGTACTCCCTTGTTCTGTGTGATTTTGGTTTAACCACCTGGAGTTTTAGTTATGTCGACCGCAGGTATGATCAAGGTCTCTGCTCGGTGTCCTACCTTCGATGGGACGGACTACCCCTACTGGAAGAATAAGATGCAAATGCATCTTGAAGCAATTGATAACGATCTCTGGTATGTTGTGGAAAATGGTGTTCCCTCAGTCACACCTTCTCTAAATGCTGCCGATGTGAAGAGATTCAAGCAACTCGACTCTCAAGCGAAGAATATCATACGTGGCCATCTGAGCAAAGGACAGTATGGCAGAGTGAGTGCTTTGGAAACAGCGAAGCTTATCTGGGATAGGTTGTCCAAAGTGAATGAAGGAGTCTGAACTCAGCGTGACTCTCGAGTTGATGTTCTTCGCAATCTCTTCAACGGCTTCAAAAGACTCGACAATGAAAATGTTCAACAAACCTTCGATCGCCTCACTGACATCTCAAATGAGCTTCAAGCACTTGGTGCCACTGACATCACCGACCATGAGGTGGTGAAGAAATTGCTGAGATCGCTTGATTCTTCATTTGACACTCTGGCATTGATGATACAAGAACGTGCTGATTACAAGTCACTTGATCCCGCTGGTATTCTCGAGAGGCTAAATACTCATGAGTTCCAACTTGCTGAAAAGAGAGATCTCTATGGTTCAAGCTATGGTAGAACACGTGCACTGGAGGCCAAGGCAGTATCTGAGTCCGAAGATGAAGACTCTGGTAGCAGCCTTGGTGATCCTGAAGAACTGAGCCATGATCTGGCTCTACTCGTGAAGAAGTTCCAAAAGTTCTCAAGACGTGGTCGCCTTGGAAGAAGAGGCTCTGTCACAAGTGCAAGAAACCTGGACATTTCATTCAAGATTGTCCTCAGTGGGAAAAGGAATCAAAGAAGAAGAAATACAAGGATTACAGTTCTGATGATGCAAAGAAAAAGAAGAAATCCACAAAATCCTCATCATCAAAATCCTCAAAGCCTTCATATCACAAGAAGAGCAGCTCCAAGAAGGCCATGGCATTCATTGGCAAGGAAATGGACTCTGAGGCTGAATCTGAAGAAAATGAGGAAGAGGAGTCATTTGAGGAGTCCGAATCCGGAGTGGCGAGCCTTGCTCTCGCTACTGCATTCGTCAGCAAGTCTATCTTCAACACTAAGGAAAATGACCTCACCAACAAGGCTGATGAAGGGGATGATGACTACGCTCCCACCTATTGCTTCATGGCAAAGGGTGCCAAGGTACTCAAATATACCTCCTCTGAATCAAGTGAGAATGAATTTGATGAAAACCTTAAGCCCATCTATTCTAAACTTGCTAAGATTGCTATAAAACAACAAAGGGCTTTAGAAAAGGTTCAAAACATGCTAAATAAAAGTGATGATATGTTGGGTGAAGAAAGGGATCGCACTGAAACTTTGACTGAAAATCTTCAGAGACTTCAGTCCAAGCTTGACAAACTTCAAAGTCATCATAACACTCTCTTATTGGATCATGAGAAGCTTTCTTATGAATTTCTTCAAAGAAAGCAAGACCTTGAGAAGCTAAGAGTGAGTTATGAAGATCTTCAGAAGGAGCGTGATTCATTACTTGCTCAACAAATCAGCGCATCTCAGGAAGAATTTGTTCCTCCATGCTTTAAGTGCATTGAACGTGAATCTGCTAATTCTTCACCTGAATGTTCAAATGCTGCTAATGTTTCAAATTCTTAACATGCCTCTACTATCACTAATTCCTCATCTGAGGACATTGCTAGTATCACTGACGATGCAGGGCTGAAGGAATTATACACGACAGGCATGTACAAAAGCCTCAAAGGGCATCAGGCTCTTTGTGATGTGCTTAAAAAGCAAATCCTCAACAGGAACCCTAGGACAGAGGGTATCGCCTTTGAGAGGAAACTCAATGCTGATGGTACATATTGGAAGCCTGAGCAGTATCCCAAAACTACATGGGTTGCTGCAAAGGGACCTCCAGTTGATCCATCTAACTTATCTGGATTTGCATGTGAATCTCCTCATTTTGATGATGAGTCAATTGACTCCAACTATAAGCCATTCAAAAATCAGAATGGTGAAGTATTTGCTAGATATGTTGGCACTAACTGCAGGAACGGCTCCCCTGTGAAGAAAATCTGGGTTCCCAAAAGATTCCTTGAAAATCTTCAGGTGAATGTCATCATGACGCCACCTGTGAAGAATAGGAACCCCAGATCAAATTCTTCATATGGACCAAATTGTTCATATGGATCAAAGTCCTCATATGAACATCATCGTGCTAACCCGTCTGTTTCGCAGGGAAGATCTAAGGATTATGGATATGTGCATTATTCTTCAAATCATTATCTCCATAAGTCCTCGAAGAATTGCTCTGCTTACTCTTATGCTTACTCTAACCCCTCTTATGTGAAACGAAATGGACTGGCTTCTATGCCATCCTTCTCGTATGGAGCTCGCAGAATGATGAACTCTTTGCCACCCCTTCAGATGTGGGTGGTGAAGAAAAAGAACTAATCCCTTCTGCAGGGTCAGGTCTCCAGACGCACATAATCGTCTGAAGAATTTGCTGGAGACCTGAGCATGCCTGAAAGGACACAGGCTAATCATGAAGAAATGAACTTTAATTTCTCACGTCCTCATATTGCTTTATCAGTTCTTTTACTTGATGAAATTGATCTGATGAATTGATGTCATATTCTTCACTGATGAAGTATATGAGTTTGTAAGCTGCACTAATTCATCTGCAGGATGATCAACCCAAAGCCACTGAGTGGGTCCTCAATAGTGGATGTACAAACCACATGACTGGTGACAAGAATCTATTGATGGATGCTCCATTATCACCATCGCATCTGAAGCATATCATCTTTACTGACAAAGGAAAAAGTCAGGTATTGGGTCTAGGTAAGGTTGCGATTACAAAGGATCGACACATGGACAAAGTCATGCTTGTTGAGTCCTTAGGATACAACCTTATGTCTGTCTCAATGCTTTGTGATCTTGATATGGTAGTTGTCTTTGGCAAGTACCGTAGTGTTGTGGTTATGGAAGCTGACAATTCCAAAGTCTTCGAAGGCTTTAGGAGAGGAGACCTGTATATTGTTGATTTCTCTACAGGACCACAACCAGCCGTGTGCTTACTTGCAAAAGCTTCAGAAGGCTGGCTCTGGCATCGACGACTTGGTCATGCAGGCATGAGGAATTTGCACACGCTTGCGAAGAAGAAGCATGTCATTGGCATCGAGAATGTCAAATTCCTCAAGGATCACCTATGCAGAGCCTGTGAAGCTGGGAAGATGACCAAGGCCAAGCATCCAGCAAGGACTATCATGACCACCACTGGCCCATTTGAATTGCTTCACATGGATCTCTTTGGTCCTAATCATTATTCTGCTATCTCAAATGAAGCATCTCAACATGGCTTTGTTATTGTTGATGATTATTCTCGTTACACATGGGTACACCTTGTTACTTACAAACATGAAGTGCAGGAAGTCTTCAAACGATTTTCCTCGAGGGCTTCAACCAACTTTGGTGTGAAGATCAAGCACATCAGAAGTGACAATGGCACTGAGTTCAAGAATTCTGGTCTCGATAACTATCTTGATGAACTTGGTATTACTCATGAGTTATCTGCTCCTTACACTCCTCAGTAGAACGGCGTCGTGGAGCGCAAGAACAGGACTCTTCCTGAGATGGCTCGCACTATGCTTGATGGATACAAAACGCCTCGTCGTTTCTGGACTGAGGCAATTGATACTGCATGCCACATCATCAACAGAGTATATCTTCACAAATTCTTCAAAAATACTGCCTATGAACTCCTCACTGATAAGAAACCCAATGTAAGTTATTTCAAAGTCTTCGGTGCTAAATGTTGGATTAGAGATCCTCATCACAACTCAAAATTTGCACCGAAAGCACATGAAGGTTTTATGCTTGGTTACAGAAAGGACTCGCACACCTACAGAGTCTTCAACAACGTTCTTCACAAAGTTGTTGAAACTGTAGATGTGCGGTTCGATGAAACTAATGGCTCGCAAAGAGAGCACCTACCTAATGTGATAGATGAACCAGCACCTGAGGAAAGTATCAAGTTCAAGGATACTGAGGATGTCATTCCTACTGAAGAATTCATTCCAAAACATGGAGAACGTCGAGCTAATGCACCTGAAGAAAATGCCAAAGAAAATGGTGCTGAAGAAAACGCTGATCAAACTCTTCAACGACAACCAGCTCATCCTCGTATTGCAAAAGAAGTGCAAGTTGAAAAGATCATCAATGACATCAAAGCGCCAGGTCCTCTCACACGCTCAAAAGCTTCACATTTGTCTAACTTTTGTGGGCAGTATGCTTTTGTCTCTATTACAGAGCCCACTAAGGTAGATGAAGCATTTCTGGAGCCTGAGTGGATTCAGGCCATGCAAGAAGAATTACATCAGTTCGAGCTCAACAATGTCTGGGAACTGGTCAAACGCCCAGATCCTCGCAAGCACAATATCATTGGCACAAAGTGGATCTACCGCAACAAGCAAGATGAAAATTGCATTGTTGTGAGGAATAAGGCACGGCTTGTAGCTCAAGGCTACACACAAGTTTTGAAGATCCAAAGAATCCTGACAAAGTCTTCAGACTCAACAAGGCCCTCTATGGCCTCAAACAGGCCCCACGGGCTTGGTATGATACTTTGAAGGAACTCTTCATGAAGAAAGGCTTCAAACTCGGTTCAGTCGACCCTACTCTTTTCACTAAATCTTATGATGGTGAATTATTTGTGTGCCAAGTATATGTTGATGATATTATCTTTGGCTGTACTGACCAACGATATAGTGATGAATTTGCCTATATGATGACTGAAGAATATCAAATGTCTAGTATGGGAGAGTTGAAATTCTTCTTAGGTCTACAAATTCGTCAACAACACAATGGCATATTCATATCTCAGGAGATATACCTCAAGGATGTACTGAGGAAATTCGGCATGCAAGATTGCAAAGGCGTCAAAATTCCTATGCCCACAAATGGCCATCTGTGCACTGATGAAAACGGTATTGACTTCGATCATAAGGTATACCGCTCCATGATAGGTTCCTTATTATACTTATGTGCATCTAGGCCAGATATAATGCTTAGTGTTTGCATGTGTGCCCGATTTCAAGCTGCACCCAAGGAATCACACCATAAGGCTGTGAAGCATATTCTTCAATATCTAGCTCACACACCAACACTTGGATTATGGTACCCCAACGGCTCAACTTTTGATCTTGTTGGATATTCTGACTCTGACTATGCTGGTGATCGTGTGGATCGCAAGTCAACATCTGGTACAAGTCATTTCCTGGGACGATCTTTGGTCTGTTGGTCCTCGAAGAAACAGAACTGCGTATCACTATCTACTACTGAAGCTGAGTACATTACCGCTGGTTCTTGCTGTGCCCAATTGCTATGGATGAAACAAACTCTCAAGGACTACGACGTCAACATGAAGAATGTGCCTCTCTTCTGTGACAATGAGAGTGCCATCAAGATTGCTCACAACCCAGTTCAGCACTCGAAGACAAAGCACATTCAGATTCGTCATCATTTTCTTCATGATCATTTGTTGAAGGGCGACATTTCTATTGAGCATGTGAAGACTCAAGAACAGCTAGCCGATATCTTCACAAAGCCCTTGGATGAGAAGAGATTTAGCAAGTTGCGGTGTGAGCTAAATATCCTAGAATCTTCGAATGTTCTTTGAAAAGGACACTCATCCTAACACTTATGCAAAATTGATGACTTAGATGTGCAACACATGAAGAAACGTTTTACTTCAATCAATGAAGAATAACACTCTTAGTGTGAAGAAATTAATGAAGAATTTGATTCTTAGAACCCTACGATAATTGTACACGGTGTCTGAAATCATCATTCTTATACGGTGGGTCACGCCACCACCAAAAGTTGAAATTCCTAAAATTATTCATATTCTTCAACTTTGCATAGTCTTCACTGGTTCCGTTGTTTTTCTTCATTGTCTATATATATATATATATATATATATATATATATATATATATATATATATATATATATATATATATATATATATATATATATATGAGTTTATGTCCTCTACAACATTCACTTATTGCTATTTCTTCAAGTTGGTTTTCTGCTAAGTGAATGTGATCGGACCCTTCCCCTCTATGCTATACTCAACCCAATCTATTCACAAATTCTTCATGTGCGTTCTATTTGAAACTCGTTCAAAATCTTCACTGTGTCCTTGTCAGCTGAAGAAATTGCGAACGGAACTTTAAAATCTATCTTATCTAAATTTTCGGCTTTGCCGCTCAAACCGTTCCGCATCCCAC
>NC_041384.1:377246909-377314566 GCF_002162155.2 Triticum dicoccoides
CATTCACTTATTGCTATTTCTTCAAGTTGGTTTTCTGCTAAGTGAATGTGATCGGACCCTTCCCCTCTATGCTATACTCAACCCAATCTATTCACAAATTCTTCATGTGCGTTCTATTTGAAACTCGTTCAAAATCTTCACTGTGTCCTTGTCAGCTGAAGAAATTGAGAACGGAACTTTAAAACTAATCCTATCCAAATTTTCGGTTTTGCCGCTCAAATCATCCCGCATCCCATGATAAATTTTTAATTCACCCACGATCTTACACGATCTCCACTACACAGTACGTGGGTGACACATGTCGTGCGAAGGAGAAGGATCAGGGGCACGTTCGTCCCAAATCTTCGGGCGAACATTTTTTCACTGCTACTATAAATACCCCGTCATCCCTTCCTCACTTCCTTTACTCCGCTCGATCTCTCTCTCTCTCCCACTCGAGCTTCCCAAACACTAGCGCTGCCACTACTCCATCATCGCCGGTGAGGAAGAGCTTCACTGCCTCGACCTCGTCGTCGTCATACTCGCGCCGACCGCGGAAATCTTCACCTCCGCCGCCACCGTAGACGTCTTCCTCCGCCAAGTTAGGGCGTGGAAGATCTACACCGACGAACTCCACTATTTCACCTCACTGTTCGTCGTGTTCTTCATTTAGGGTAATTAAAAGTTACTTTTATTGCCCTCTTTGATTCGAAGTTTCTCTATAAAATCTTCAAAGGTGTTTTATTCCTCAAATCTTCACACACTAAACACCTCACATGTCATCTGTTCTTGATTCGTTTCTCTAAGCATCATTTTTCTTCAAGATTCCTCAATTGTGTGGATCTTCGATCTATACAACTCTGGAACCTAAGACAAAGAACGCTTAGTGAGAATCTTCAAGAATCATCTGGTCAAATTCCTCAAACTTGTTCTTTTTGAAAAACCTTCTGAGAACGCGTATGACCTCTCCAAATTCCTTCCAACTATACTCTATTCACAGGTACACATGTCAGCCGCTGAATCACTAGGTTCTCATCAACTTAACTCATTTGCAGCGTTCCTTGAAGAAAAATTGCATACTTCTTTAGAGAATTCGATTGTTCAAATTCCTCAACTGAAGAAAATGGCTGATGGTAAAAGGCCACAGAAGGGAGGAAAGAGGCCTTAGGTAAATACAGCGTTTGAGATCCCTGATGACATATATGCTGGGTATTGTACACCGACTGAGGAATCCAAGAATGAGCGCAAAGTGCGCAAACAGAGGATAGAGAGGAGATGGGAAAGAGAATGGAGGGAGTACAGATATGTCACTCCTAAGTACATGAAGAAATTCACACTCAATCGTCCATGCCCAAGAGCTCCATTGACACCTGGCCAAGTAGAAGATCCCACCAGCCTCAAGCGCGGTGAGGACTATCCTGATGAATGGGCCAAGTGCCAAGGCAAGTTGGCCAAGCAAGCCAGAGAAGCAGTGAGGAAATTCAATTAAGACTCTGCTGTGGCTGCTGCTGCCTCTACTGAGGCCTCTGTCAAGCCGAGGAAATCCATGACTAATAAGCCTGCTCGTAAGACAAGTGCTTCACCAACAGTGCCCTCATGGCCAAGTTCCTCAGCTGCGCCCTCACGGCCAGACTCTTCAAGGTCCTCACGACCAATCCCTCAAGATGCTCCTTCAAAATCCTCAGCAGCTCCTCCAAAGTCCTCAGTTGTTCCGACAAAGTCCTCAGCACCTGCGCATCTGGCCTCGTGCCAAAGGACTACACGCATCTCTATTGCATCTGGTGTCTCAGCAAGCTCCTCAGCTGCACCAAATTCTTCATCTGGCCCCACTCTAATGAAGACCAAGGCAACTGCTAGACGAGGTCCTCGGCCAAGTCTTCAAAAGAAGCAAGTTGCTTTCCAAGTGCCACCTGAATAAGATGAAGCTGATGATGATGAACTTGCAGAAATCATGAGAGACAAACAAGTTAGGGCCGCTAGAGCCAAAGGCACACATGTGCCTCTGCTTTTGGATCCCAAGCCGATCCTCGACTACATTGATCTCTGGCACAAGGACCCAAATACTCCCATGCCTGATTTCAAGTTGACGCCTGGTCAAAATCACATGCTGACTCATTTCATCCAAGAGGAGAAATGGAAATATGATCAGGCCTGGCAGATCAAGAAGGCCCAGTACAGAAAGGAGAAATATCCGAAGAACAACGTTGTCACTATGACAACTGATGAACTTGTAAAATCCAATCTGAAATCAAAACCCTCGGCGATGACTTCAAAGCCTACTATGCTGATTGGCAAGGAGCCAAAGTTAGATTTGTAAAGATAACTGAACAGTTCACTTCAAATGTTGCTGCCCCAACGCAACAGGAAATTCCTTAGGCTGAAGCATCTGCTCAGCCGACTGAAGGACATGCCAGCACCGCTGATGACAATCAGGCTACTGAAGAAAATGTGAGTTCTAGGGCTGATGACTGCATTCCAGCCACTGAAGAAATTGCCAGGGCACCCACTTGTGGTGTGCCTGAAGAAAATGAAACACTCAGGGCAACAGCATCAGTTATGCCTGAAGAAAATCAACCAGATTCCTCAGCTGCTCCTGCACCAACTTCAAGTCCAATCCTTCCATCTGCATCAGATGTGAAGAAGACCAAGGCTGCAGAGCATGCTGCAGTGAAGAAAAGGAAAGCATCAACTTCTTTAGATTCTTCAGCTCCGAAGAAAATGAAGCCTATGACAAGCTCATTTGCACATCCAATTGATGCTGTTCCCATCTCTACCAGGCCATCAAAGGACCTTGTTCCTTTTGATGAAGAATATGTGATCGCCAGCGGATCTGATGAAGAAACTCCTTCTGCTGCTTCATCTGAACCGTTGGATGAAGAAATTGAAGTGGATGCGATCCCTTCAACACCTATCATCTCCTCGCCTATGCCTCAGTTCACAGCTGAAGAGGCTGGCGTTGAAGAAATGGAAGATGAAGATGTGGACATTGGCTGCTCCACACCCGTAATCAGTGATGAATTCTGGGAAAGTCAGCATCCAAACTCTCCAATGTTCACCCCTCTACAACAAATTCCTCAGTCCCCCACACAAACTGTTCACATGGGCTCTGAAGAAACTCATCCCACTGCATCTGTCCATGAGGAAATTCCAGCCACTAGCGCTGAAGGAACTGCTGCTGCTGAACAACCAACTATGCAGACTGCCACTGAGCAAGAACCAGAAATTCCTCAGCTTGAAGAACCTGCGATTGAGATTCCTGAGGTCGTGATGCAACTCACTCACACTCCTCTGACAAAGACAAAGGATCCATTCTCACGCAAGCAAAAGTTCAAGGCTGATGATTTCTTCAGCGAGCATGTATTCTTCGAAGATTATAACCCATATGACTCTGCTCGCATTTGGAAGAGACGTTTCTGGACTGCTAGTCAAGCAAATTTCTATTCCTCAGTGATGTTCAACAACGAGAAGATTTTCTACCATGAGCATATTCCTCACGTGGATATGGAATCTCTGCCATGCTTCGCACCAGTCCTCAGTGTTCTTCACGATGCTGGACTGCTCAATTTTTGCTCCGACATCTGCGATTGTAATGAAGAACTGATTCTTCAATTCTATGCAACGCTGCACATCACCGGAAATGCTGAAGATGTGAATTCATGGGTGCTAGACTGGATGTCTGAAAACACTCACTACACTGCACCAGCCTCTGAATTGCTTCGTGCTCTACCACTCAGTCCTCCCCTTGAAGAAGCTCGCTGCATCTATAGTGAACCTGAGCTCACACATCATTAAATGCAAGTGCTGATGAAGCCTTTGAAACCAGGTCAGGCACCATGAACAAAATTCCTCGTGAAGGAATTGTTGTACGTGCCCAGAACTGTCTATCGTATTCTTACGAGGACAATCAGTCCTATCAAAGGCCACGACTCATCTGATGAGGAAATTGTTGGCATCATGAAGAATCTGGTATTCAACATCGTTCATGGCATTCCTGTCAACTATCATGATTTCTTCATGCGGACTATGGCCAATGTTGCACTGTCTCCGTTTAAGCTGAAGCCTTATGCACCTTGGATCATGAGATTCCTCAGGACAAGGTCTTCACACAACTACAAAGCTGATTTCCAGAATCATCTCAGCTACTTGCCCCCAATTGAAGTCCTCAAGCAGACATATTCCTCAGTTGATGGAAAGGGCAAGGCACCAGCTGTAATTGATGAAGGCATTTGTCCATTGGATGGTCAGTTTCGTAAAGCTGCATCTTATTCCACCAATGATGACTCTGCCAATGCTCCCAAGTCCACTCCTCAAGCCACTGCTCCACGCGTGATGACAGACCGTGAACTTCTTCTTAGTCTTCACCAAAAGGTGGATCGAAATCACAAATGTGTTAAGCATCAGTTTGGTTCACTTCTTCACAACATGACTGCCACACACAATGCAGTGAAGAAAAACCACTACTACCTCCATCAAGTCTTCGGTCGCACCTGGGCAATCTTGTCACATCTGTATGGTGAAGAAGATCTGAAGAACATGGGTCTCAATGAAGATTTTGACCGGTCTACACCTCCACCGAAGAAATTCAAGAAGGTCAAGGTTCCTTCTCTGGTGGCCAGCTCATATTCTTCATCGCGCGACATTGATGAACATGAAGATTTAGACGACACTGCGGCAGGCCCTACATCAACCAACGACCCCAACAACGTCGGTGCTCCTTCATCAACTTGATTATCTTCAGGGGCGTTAGTCCTCAGTTTCGATCCTTTTGATCATTTGATGACAAAGGGGGAGAAAGCTGAGTTAGTCTTCAAGCGGGTCTATTTTATCGCCCATATACAATGTTTTTTTTTGCTAAGTTACAACTCTTGTTCTTCGGAAACTTTATTGGATCGAGTTGTAATCTTAAACCCGATGGTGCTCTGATACTTTTGATGCACTATGCTCTTATACTTTTTTCTGCATGCTTATTCATCGTTAATATTATTGCACGCATGCTGAATTTCATCAGGCACCATATTTCATCATGCATTTCATATTCCTCATATTATATGTTAAATGCATGTATGAATTACAAGATATAGGGGGAGATCTCCATGATTCAACTCTTCAAGTGCGCATTGCTTCAAAAGCAAATTCCTAACTATGCACATCTTCAGGGGGAGTTCTTCTATATCTTGCAATCAAATTCCTCAATATCAGTATTTACACTTCATATGTTTATCCCCGTTGAAAACTTAACATATATTGTCATCAATCACCAAAAAGGGGGAGATTGTAAGTGCATCTAGTGCCCCTTAGTGATTTTGGTGTATTGAAGACTTATAGGTTAAGGGACTAATGCGTGTGTGAGTGTACACAGGTCTATAAGTCTATGAGGAGTTTGATATTTACAGGAAAATTCGACCCCTAAAAATGAATATCTTCGACTGAAGATTTTGGTATTTCTGAAGACTTTCATGAAGACTTTGAAAGTGAAGAAATTGGTGTGTCCGTGAAGACTTGATATTCATGCGAGGAATATGAAGCTTGAAGACTTTCGTTTTCATAGTTTTGTTTTTCTCTTTCTTGCATCATAGGAAACACCGTACTGTTAAAGGGGGTCGAGGAAATACTAAGGAAAAATTTCCATGAGATGCTAAACTCAAAATCCTACACCTACCAATACCTTTGAGTGAAGCCACTGGAAATATCATATAGTTCTGTCAATTTCTTTAGTGACAGAGACGAAGTTCTTCTGGTCTCTGAGGAATTTGTCCTGACTAAGGAGTTAGGAATTCGCCAGTGCGAATTGCCTACACAGTGAGGAACATGATAGCCCTGAGGATTTTGCTACTCAAAATTCTGACCGTTGATGTGCTATGCGCCAGCTGTTCCAAAATATCTATCCACCTAACGGTCATATCATTGAAGGGCATTCATGTCTTATCATGCCCGGCTGCTCCCTAGGCTATAAATAGCCGCCCCCTACAACCACTAGCTGGTTGGCTGCTCCGAGAGAAACTGACACTTGTCATTTGAGAGCAACCCATCCTCCGAGGACTTTGAGCGAAAATCATCAAGTGAGGAAAAACCAAAAACCCAAAACCCAAACACCTACAAACCCCAAGTGATTGAGCATCACTAAAGAGATTGATCCTGAGTGGATCTGACGCTTGTTACCTTTGAAGACTGTGCTTCTTCCAGACGGTTAGGCGTCATGGTCTAGAGCATCCAAGAGGAATTGTGGATCGCTGGGTGACCAAGTTTGTGAAGGTTTGGAAGTTGCCTGAAGACTTACCACGAGTGATTGGACGAGGTCTGTGTGACCTTAGTTCAAGGAGAATACGGTGAGGAATGTGTGTCTTGGACTAAGTGTCCTTGACTGGGTGTCTGGGACTGTGTGTCCTCGAGTTTAAATACTCAGCCGCTCCAACCAGACATACAACTGAGACAGCAGTTGGAACTGGTCTACCAAATCAGTGTCTTCATCGATCTTACTAGTTCTATTTCCTCAACTCTTTCATTTCCTCATAACTGTGTTGTATGTTGTTCATATCTGTGTTAGAAGACCTTGACTGAAGACTTTCTCAATTTCCTCAATTCTATTTCTTCAGTCTGTTTGTCTTCATCCTGTGTTATCCTGTGATTATGTTTCCTGTACTCTGTGCCTGTCTTCATTTCATCATGATGACTATGCTTGTATTCTGTTGTGTTTACCTTTGAGTACTTATTCCACTGCTAGTAGTTCCTCACTAAGGAATTTCCTCACCAGCAAATTCCTCAGTGAAGAATTTCATAAAAATTGCCTATTCACCCCCCCTCTAGTCGATATAACGCACTTTCAGAAGGAACCTTGAGCTTCTTGAATTTCTTCGGTGGAGGTGCAGAACAGTCAAAATCTTCATTAAGACCCATGTTCTTCAGATCTTTTTCACCATACAAATGTGACAGGATTCCCCAGGTGCGACCGAAGACTTGATGGAGGTAGTAGTGGTTTTTCTTCACTGCATTGTGTGTGGCAGTCATGTTGTGAAAAAGTGAACCAAACTGACGCTTAACCCATTTGTGATTCCGATCCACCTTCTGGTGAAGACTAAGCAGAAGTTCACGGTCTGTCATCATGCGCGGAGCAGTGGCTTGAGGAGTGGACTTGGGAGCATTGGCAAAGTCATGTGTGGCAGAGTCATCATTGGTGGAGTAAGATGCAGCTTTGCGAAACTGACCATCCAATGGACGAATGCCTTCATCTATTACAGCTGGTGCCTTGCCCTTTCCATCAATTGAGGAATATGTCTGCTTGAGGACTTCAATTGGGGGCAAGTAGCTGAGATGATTCTGGAAATCAGATTTGTAGTTGAGTGAAGACCTTGTCCTGAGGAATCTCATGATCCAAGGGGCATAAGGCTTCAGCTCAAATGGAGACAGTGCAACATTTTCCATAGTCCTCATGAAGAAATCGTGATAGTTGACAGGAATGCCATGAACGATGTTGAATACCAGATTCTTCATGATGCCAACAATTTCCTCATCAGATGAGTCGTGCCCTTTGATAGGACTGATTGTCCTCGTAAGAATACGATAGATAGTTCTGGGCACGTACAGCAATTCCTTCACGAGGAATTTTGTTTGTGGTGCCTGACCTGGTTTTAAAGGCTTCATCAGCACTTGCATGTAATGATGTGTGAGCTTAGGTTCACTGTAGATGCAGCAAGCTTCTTCAAGGGGAGGACTGAGTGGTAGAGCATGAAGCAATTCATAGGCTGGTGCAGTGTAGTGAGTGTTTTCAGACATCTAGTCCAGCACCCATGAATTCACATCTTCAGCATTTCTGGTGATGTGTAGCGTTGCATAGAATTAAAGAATCAGTTCTTCATTCCAATCGCAGATGTCAGAGAAAAAATTGAGCAGTCCAGCATCGTGAAGAACACTGAGGACTAGTGCGAAGCACGACAGAGATTCCGTATCCACGTGAGGAATATGCTCATGGTAGAAAATCTTCTCCTTGTTGAACAGCACTGAGGAATAGAAATTTGATTGACTAGCAGTCTAGAAACACCTCTTCCTAATGCGAGCAGAGTCATATGGGTTATAATCTCCGAAGAATACGTGCTCTCCGAAGAAATCATCAGCCTTGAACTTTTGCTTGCGTGAGAATGGATCCTTTGGCTTTGGCAGAGGAGTGTCAGTGAGTTGCATCACGACCTCAGGAATCTCAATCGCAAGTTCTTCGGGCTGAGGAATTTTTGGTTCTTCCTCAGTGGCAGTCCGCGTAGTTGGTTGTTCAGCAGCAGCAGTTTCTTCAGCTCTA
Organism: Triticum dicoccoides; assembly: GCF_002162155.2. NCBI lineage: Eukaryota > Viridiplantae > Streptophyta > Magnoliopsida > Poales > Poaceae > Triticum > Triticum dicoccoides. Next base: position 377,255,176 of record NC_041384.1, read on the forward strand.
GTGGCTAGAATTTCCTCATGGACATATGCGGTGGGATGAGTTTTTCAGAGCCCATGCAAACAGTTTGTGTGGGGGACTGAGGAATTTGTTGTAGAGGGGTGAACATTGGAGAGTTTGGATGCTGACTTTCCCAGAATTCATCACTGATTACGGGTGTGGAGCAGCCAATGTCCACATCTTCATCTTCCATTTCTTCAACGCCAGCCTCTTCAACTGTGAACTGAGGCATGGGCGAGGAGATGATAGGTGTTGAAGGGATCGCATCCACTTCAATTTCTTCATCCAACGGTTCAGACGAAGCAACAGAAGGAGTTTCTTCATCAGATCCGCTGGGGATCACATATTATTCATCAAAAGGAACAAGGTCCTTTGATGGCCTGGTTGAGATGGGAACAACATCAATCGGATGTGCAAATGAGCTTGTCATAGGCTTCATTTTCTTCGGAGCTGAAGAATCTGAAGCAGACGATGCTTTCCTTTTCTTCACTACAGCACGCTCTGCAGCCTTGGTATTCTTCACATCTGATGCAGATGGAAGGATTGGAGTTGAAGTTGGTGCAGGAGTAGCTGAGGAATCTGGTTGATTTTCTTCAGGCACAACTGATGCAGTTGCCCTGAGTTCTTCAGTTTCTTCAGGCACACCACTAGTGGGTGCCCTGGCAATTTCTTCAGTGGCTGGAATGCAGTCATCAGCCTTGGAACTCACATTTTCTTCAGCAGCCTGATTGTCATCAGCGGTGCTGGCATGTCCTTCAGTCGGCTGAGCAGATGCTTCAGCCTAAGGAATTTCCTGTTGCGTTGGGGCAGCAACATTTGAAGTGAACTGTTCAGTTATCTTTACAAATCTAACTTTGGCTCCTTGCCAATCAGCATAGTAGGCTTGGAAGTCATTGCTGAGGGTTTTGATTTCAGATTGAATTTTTACAAGTTCATCAGTGGTCATAGTGAAAATGTTGTTCTTCAGGTATTTCTCCTTTCTGTACTGGGCCTTCTTGATCTGCCTGGCCTGATCATATTTCCATTTCTCCACTTGGATGAAATGAGTCAGCATGTGATTTTGACCAGGCGTCAGCTTGAAGTCAGGCATAGGAGTACTTGGGTCCTTGTGCCAGAGATCAATGTAGTCGAGGATCAGCTTGGGATCCAAAAGCAGTGGCACAGGTGTGCCTTTGGCTCTAGCGGCCCTAACTTGTCTGTCTCTGATGATTTCTGCAAGTTCATCATCATCAGCTTCATCTTCTTCAGGTGGCACTTGGAAAGCGACTTGCTTCTTTTGAAGACTTGGCCGAGGACCTCGTCCAGCAGTTGCCTTGGTCTTCATCAGAGTGGGGCCAGATGAAGAATTTGGTGCAGCTAAGGAGCTTGCTGAGACACCAGAGGCAATGAGATGCCTGTAGTCCTTTGACACGAGGCCAGATGCGTAGGTGCTGCGGACTTTGTTGGAACAGCTGAGGACTTTGGAGCAGGTTCTGAGGATTTTGAAGGAGCAGCTTGAGGGATTGGTCGTGAGGACCTTGAAGAGTCTGGCCGTGAGGGCGCAGCTGAGGAACTTGGTCGTGAGGGCACTGTTGGTGAAGCACTTGTCTTACGAGCAGGCTTCTTAGGCATGGAATTCCTCGGCTTGACAGAGGCCTCAGTAGAGGCAGCAGCAGCCACAACAGAGGCTTCATTAAATTTCCTCACTGCTTCTCTAGCTTGCTTGGCCAACTTGCCTTGGCGCTTGGCCCATTCATCAGGATAGTCCTCACCGCGCTTGAGGCTGGTGGGATCTGCTACTTGGCCAGGTGCCAATGGAGCTCTTGGGCATGGAGGATTGAGTGCGAATTTCTTCATGTACTTAGGAGTGACATATCTGTACTCCCTCCATTCTCTTGCCCATCTCCTCTCTATCCTCTGTTTGCGCACTTTGCGCTCATTTCTGGTTTCCTTAGTAGGTGTGCAGTACCCAGCATATATGTCATCAGGGATCTCAAACGCTGTATTTACCTCAGGCCTCTTTCCTCCCTTCTGTGGCCTTTTACCATCAACCATTTTCTTCAGTTGAGGAATTTGAACAATCGAATTCTCTGAAGAAGTAAGCAACTTTTCTTCGAGGAACGCTGCAAATGAGTTAAGTTGATGAGAACCTAGTGATTCAGCAGCTGACATGTGTACCTGTGAACAGAGTATAGTTGCGAGGAATTTGGAGAGGTCATATGCGTTCTTAGAAGGTTTTTTAAAAAGAACAAGTTTGAGGAATTTGACCAGATGAGTCTTGAAGATTTTCACTAAGTGTTCTTTGTCTTAGGTTCCAGAGTTGTATAGATCGAAGATCCACACAATTGAGGAATCTTGAAGAAAAATGATGCTTAGAGAAACGAATCAAGAAAAGATGACATGTGAGGTGTTTAGTGTGTGAGGATTTGAATAATAAAAGCACCTTTGAAGATTTTATAGAGAAACTTCGAATCAAGGAGGGCAGTAAAAGTAACTTTTAATTGCCCTGAATGAAGAACACGACGAACAGTGAGGTGAAACAGTGGAGTTCGTCGGTGTAGATCTTCCACGCCCTAACTTGGCGGAGGAAGACGTCTATAGCAGCGACGCAGGTGAAGATTTCCGCGGTCGGCGCGAGTACGACGACGACGAGGTCGAGGCAGTGAAGCCCTTCCTCACCAGCGACGATGGAGTAGCGGCGGCGCTAGGGTTTGGGAAGCTCGAGTGGGAGAGAGAGATCGAGCGGAGTAAAGGAAGTGAGGAAGGGATGAGGGGGTATTTATAGTAGCAGTGAAAAACTGTTCGCCCGAAGATTTGGGATGAATGTGCCCCTGACCCTTCTCCTTCGCACGACATGTGTCACCCACGTACTGTGTATGGAGATCGTGTAAGATCATGGGTGAATTAAAAAAATTATTGTGGGATGCGGAAAGATTTGAGCGGCAAAACCGAAAATTTGTATAAGATTAGTTTTAAAGTTCCATTCTCAATTTCTTCAGCTGACAAGGACACAGTGAAGATTTTGAACGAGTTTCAAATAGAACGCACATGAAGAATTTGTGAACAGATTGGGTTGAGTATAGCATAGAGGGGAGGGGTCCGATCACATTCACTTAGCAGAAAACCAACTTGAAGAAATAGCAATAAGTGAATGTTGTAGAGGACATAAACTCATATATATATATATATATAGCCAATGAAGAAAAACAACGGAACCAGTGAAGATTATGCAAAGTTGAAGAATATGAATAAGTTGAGGAATTTAAACTTTCGGTGGTGACGTGACCCACCGTATAAGAATGATGATTTCAGACACCGCGTGCAATTATCGTAGGGTTCTGAAATCAAATTCTTCATTAATTTCTTCACACTAAGAGTGTTATTCTTCATTGATTGAAGTAAAACGTTTCTTCATGTGTTGCACATCTAAGTCATCAATTTTGCATAAGTGTTAGGATGAGTGTCCTTTTCAAAGAACATTCGAAGATTCTAGGATATTTAGCTCACACCGCAACTTGCTAAATCTCTTCTCATCCAAGGGCTTTGTGAAGATATCGGCTAGCTGTTCTTCAGTCTTCACATGCTCAATAGAAATGTCGCCCTTCAACAAATGATCATGAAGAAAATGATGACGAATCTGAATGTGCTTTGTCTTCGAGTGCTGAACTGGGTTGTGAGCAATCTTGATGGCACTCTCATTGTCACAGAAGAGAGGCACATTCTTCATGTTGACGTCGTAGTCCTTGAGAGTTTGTTTCATCCATAGCAATTGGGCACAGCAAGAACCAGCGGTAATGTACTCAGCTTCAGTAGTAGATAGTGATACGCAGTTCTGTTTCTTCGAGGACCAACAGACCAAAGATCATCCGAGGAAATGACATGTACCAGATGTTGACTTGCGATCCACACGATCACCAGCATAGTCAGAGTCAGAATATCCAACAAGGTCAAAAGCCGAGCCCTTGGGGTACCATAATCCAAGTGTTGGTGTGTGAGCTAGATATCGAAGAATATGCTTCACAGCCTTATGGTGTGTTCCTTCGGTGCAGCTTGAAATCGGGCACACATGCAAACACTAAGCATTATATCTGGCCTAGATGCACATAAGTATAATAAGGAACCTATCATGGAGCGGTATACCTTATGATCGAAGTCATAACCATTTTCATCAGTGCACAGATGGCCATTTGTGGGCATAGGAATTTTGACGCCTTTGCAATCTTGCATGCCGAATTTCCTCAGTACATCCTTGAGGTATTTCTCTTGAGATATGAATATGCCATTGTGTTGTTGACGAATTTGAAGACCTAAGAAGAATTTCAACTCTCCCATACTAGACATTTGATATTCTTCACTCATCATATAGGCAAATTCATCACTATAACATTGGTCAGTACAGCCAAAGATAATATCATCAACATATACTTGGCACACAAACAATTCACCATCATAAGATTTAGTGAAAAGAGTAGGGTTGAGTGAACCGGGTTTGAAGCCTTTCTTCATGAAGAGTTCCTTCAAAGTATCATACCAAGCCCGTGGGGCCTGCTTGAGGCCATAGAGGCCCTTGTTGAGTCTGAAGACTTTGTCAGGATTCTTTGGATCTTCAAAACCTGGGGGTTGAGCAACATATACTTCTTCCTCAAGCTTACCATTGAGGAATGCACTTTTCACATCCATTTGATATAAAGTGATATCATGATGGTTAGCATAAGCAAGTAATATGCGAATGGCCTCAAGTCTAGCAACAGGTGCAAAAGTTTCATCGAAATCAATTCCTTCAACCTGTGTGTAGCCTTGAGCTACAAGTCGTGCCTTATTCCTCACAACAAGGACATCTTCATCTTGCTTGTTGCGGTAGATCCACTTTGTGCCGATGATATTGTGCTTGCGAGGATCTGGACGTTTGACCAGTTCCCAGACATTGTTGAGCTCGAACTGATGTAATTCTTCTTGCATGGCCTGAATCCACTCAGGCTCCAGAAATGCTTCATCTACCTTAGTGGGCTCTGTAATAGATACAAAAGCATACTGCCCACAAAAGTTAGACAAATGTGAAGCTTTTGAGCGTGTGAGAGGACCTGGCACTTTGATGTCATTGATGATCTTTCAACTTGCACTTCTTTTGCAATGCGAGGATGAGCTGGTTGTCGTTGAAGAGTTTGATCAGTGTTTTCTTCAGCACCATTTTCTTCAGGTGCATTAGCTCGATGTTCTTCATGTTCTGGAATGAATTCTTCAGCAGATTCTTCAGTAGGAATGACATCCTCAGTAGCCTTGAACTTGATAGTTTCCTCAGGTGTTGGTTCATCTATCACAGTAGTGAAGGAAATATGCCCTAGAGGCAATAATAATGTTATTATTTTATTTCCTTATATCATGATAAATATTTATTATTCATGCTAGAATTGTATTATCCGGAAACATAATACTTGTGTGAATACATAGACATACCAAACGTCACTAGTATGCCTCTACTTGACTAGCTCGTTAATCGAAGATGGTTATGTTTCCTAACCATACACATGTGTTGTCATTTGATTAATGGGATCACATCATTAGGAAAATGATGTGATTGACATGACCCATTCCATTAGCTTAGCACCCGATCGTTTAGTATGTTGCTATTGCTTTCTTCATGACTTATACATGTTCCTATAACTATGAGATTATGCAACTCCCGTTTACCGGAGGAACACTTTGTGTGTTACCAAACGTCACAATGTAACTGGGTGATTATAAAGGAGCTCTACAGGTGTCTCCAAAGGTGAATGTTGGGTTGGCGTATTTCGAGATTAGGATTTGTCACTCCGATTGTCGGAGAGGTATCTCTGGGCCCTCTCGGTAATGCACATCACATAAGCCTTGCAAGCATTACAACTAATGAGGTAGTTGCGAGATAATGTATTACTAAATGAGTAAAGAGACTTGCCGGTAACGAGATTGAACTAGGTATTGAGATACCGACGATCGAATCTCGGGCAAGTAACATACCGATGACAAAGGGAATAACGTATGTTGTTATGCGGTCTGACCGATAAGATCTTCGTAGAATATGTAGGAGCCAATATGAGCATCCAGGTTCCGCTATTGGTTATTGACCGGAGACATGTCTCGGTCATGTCTACATTGTTCTCGAACCTGTAGGGTCCGTATGCTTAAGGTTTCGATGACAGTTATAGTATGAGTTTATGAGTTTTCATGTACCGAAGTTAGTTCGGAGTCCCGGATGTGATCACGGACATAACGAGGAGTCTTGAAATGGTCGATACATAAAGATTGATATATTGGACGGCTATATTCGGACACCAGAAGTGTTCGGGTGATTTCGGAGAAAACTGAAGAGCCGGAGGGTTACCGGAACCCCCCCGGGAGAAGTAATGGGCCATATGGGCCTTAGTGGAGAGAGAGAGAGAGGGGCAGCCAGGGTGGGCCGCGTGCCTCCTCCCCCTGGTCCGAATTGGACTAGGAGAGGGGGGGCGGCGCCCCCCTTTCCTTCTCCCTCCCCACTTCTTTCCCCCTCCTAGTAGGAGTCCTACTCCTACTAGGAGGAGGACTCCTCCTTGGCGCGCCATAGGGGCTGGCCGGCCTCCTCCCCTTGCTCCTTTATATACGGGGGCAGGGAGGCACCCCTAGACACACAAGTTGATCCACGTGATCATATTCTTAGCCGTGTGTGGTGCCCCCTTCCACCATAATCCTCGATAATATTGTAGCGGTGCTTAGGCGAAGCCCTGCGACGGTAGTGCATCAAGATCGTCACCACGCCGTCGTGCTGACGGAACTCTTCCCCGACACTTTGCTGGATCGGAGTCCGGGGATCGTCATCGATCTGAACGTGTGCTAAAACTCGGAGGTGCCGTAGTTTCGGTGCTTGATCGGTCGGGTAGTGAAGACGTACGACTACATCAACCGCGTTGTGCTAACTGCTAACGCTTCCGCTGTCGGTCTACAAGGGTACGTAGATCACACTCTCCCCTCTCGTTGCTATGCATCACCATGATCTTGCGTGTGCGTAGGAATTTTTTTGAAATTACTACGTTCCCCAACAGTGGCATCCGAGCCTAGGTTTTATGTGTTGATGTTATATGCACGAGTAGAACACAAGTGAGTTGTGGGCGATATAAGTCATACTGCTTACCAGCATGTCATACTTTGGTTCGGCGGTATTGTTGGACGAAGCGGCCCGGACTGACATTACGCGTACGCTTACGCGAGACCGGTTCTCCCGACGTGCTTTGCACAAAGGTGGCTAGCGGGTGACAGTTTCTCCAACTTTAGTTGAACCGAGTGTGGCTACGCCTGGTCCTTGCGAAGGTTAAAACAACACCAACTTGACAAACTATCCTTGTGGTTTTGATGCGTAGGTAAGATTGGTTCTTGCTTAAGCCCGTAGCAGCCACGTAAAACTTGCAACAACAAAGTAGAGGACGTCTAACTTGTTTTTGCAGGGCATGTTGTGATGTGATATGGTCAAGACATGATGCTAAATTTTATTGTATGAGATGATCATGTTTTGTAACCAAGTTATCAGCAACTGGCAGGAGCCATATGGTTGTCGCTTTATTGTATGCAATGCAATTGCGCTCTAATGCTTTACTTTATCACTAAGCGGTAGCGATAGTCGTGGAAGCATACGATTGGCGAGACGACAACGATGCTATGATGGTGATCAAGGTGTCGTGCCGGTGACGATGGTGATCACGACGGTGCTTTGAAGATGGAGATCACAAGCACAAGATGATGATGGCCATATCATATCACTTATATTGATTGCATGTGATGTTTATCTTTTATGCATCTTATCTTGCTTTGATTGACGGTAGCATTTTAAGATGATCTCTCACTAATTATCAAGAAGTGTTCTCCCTGAGTATGCACCGTTGCAAAAGTTCTTCGTGCTGAGACACCACGTGATGATCGGGTGTGATAGGCTCTACGTTCAAATACAACGGGTGCAAAACAATTGCACACGCAGAATACTCAGGTTATACTTGACGAGCCAAGCATATACAGATATGGCCTCGGAACACAGAGACCGAAAGGTCGAGTGTGAATCATATAGTAGATATGATCAACATAGCGATGTTCACCAATGAAACTACTCCATCTCACGTGATGATCGGACATGGTTTAGTTGATTTGGATCACGTAATCACTTAGAGGATTAGAGGGATGTCTATCTAAGTGGGAGTTCCTTAGTAATGTGATTAATTGAACCTAAATTTATCATGAACATAGTACCTGATAGTATCTTGCTTGTTTATGTTTGATTGTAGATAGATGGCCCGTGCTGTTGTTCCGTTGAATTTTAATGCGTTCCTTGAGAAAGCAAAGTTGAAAGATGATGGTAGCAATTACACGGACTGGGTCCGTAACTTGAGGATTATCCTCATTGCTGCACAGAAGAATTACGTCCTGGAAGCACCGCTGGGTGCCAGGCCTGCTGCTGGAGCAACACCAGATGTTATGAACGTCTGGCAGAGCAAAGCTGAAGACTACTCGATAGTTCAGTGTGCCATGCTTTACGGCTTAGAATCGGGACTTCAACGACGTTTTGAACGTCATGGAGCATATGGGATGTTCCAGGAGTTGAAATTAATATTTCAAGCAAATGCCCGGATTGAGAGAGATGAAGTCTCCAATAAGTTCTATAGCTGCAAGATGGAGGAGAACAGTTCTGTCAGTGAGCATATACTCAAAATGTCTGGGTATAATAATCACTTGATTCAATTGGGAGTTAATCTTCAAGATGATTGCGTCATTGACAGAATTCTCCAATCACTGCCACCAAGCTACAAGAGCTTCGTGATGAACTATAATATGCAAGGGATGAATAAGACTATTCCCGAGCTCTTCGCAATGCTGAAAGCTGCGGAGGTAGAAATCAAGAAGGAGCATCAAGTGTTGATGATCAACAAGACCACTAGTTTCAAGAAAAAGGGAAAATGGAAGAAGAAGGGGAACTTCAAAAAGAACAGCAAGCAAGTTGCTACTCAAGATAATAAACCCAAACCAGGAGCTAAGCCTGAAACTGAGTGCTTCTACTGCAAGCAGACTGGTCACTGGAAGCGGAACTGCCCCAAGTATTTGGCGGATAAGAAGGATGGCAAGGTGAACAAAGGTATATGTGATATACATGTTATTGATGTATACCTTACTAATGCTTGCAGTAGCACCTGGGGATTTGATACTGGTTCTGTTGCTAATATTTGCAACTCGAAACAGGGACTATGGATTAAGCGAAGATTGGCTAAGGACGAGGTGACGATGCGCGTGGGAAATGGTTCCAAAGTCGATGTGATCGCAGTCGGCACGCTACCTCTACATCTACCTTCGGGATTAGTATTACACCTAAATAATTGTTATTTGGTGCCAGCGTTAAGCATGAACATTATATCTGGATCTTGTTTGATGCGAGACGGTTATTCATTTAAATCAGAGAATAATGGTTGTTCTATTTATATGAGTAATATCTTTTATGGTCATGCACCCTTAAAGAGTGGTCTATTCTTATTAAATCTCGATAGTAGTGACACACATATTCATAATGTTGAAGCCAAAATATGCAAAGTTGATAATGATAGTGCAACTTATTTGTGGTACTGCCATTTGGGTCATATCGGTGTAAAGCGCATGAAGAAACTCCATACTGATGGGCTTTTGGAACCACTTGATTATGAATCACTTGGTACTTGCGAACCGTGCCTTATGGGTAAGATGACAAAAACACCATTCTCCGGTACTATGGAGAGAGCAACAGATTTGTTGGAAATCATACATACAGATGTATGTGGTCCGATGAATGTTGAGGCTCGTGGCGGATATCGTTATTTTCTCACCTTCACAGATGACTTAAGCAGATATGGGTATATCTACTTAATGAAACATAAGTCTGAAACGTTTGAAAAGTTCAAAGAATTTCAGAGTGAAGTTGAAAATCATCGTAACAAGAAAATAAAATTCCTACGATCTGATTGTGGAGGAGAATATTTGAGTTACAAGTTTGGTGTACATTTGAAACAATGTGGAATAGTTTCGCAACTCACGCCACCCGAAACACCACAGCGTAATGGAGTGTCCGAACATCGTAATCGTACTTTACTAGATATGGTGCGATCTATGATGTCTCTTACTGATTTACCGCTATCATTTTGGGGATATGCTCTAGAGATGGCCGCATTCACGTTAAATAAGGCACCATCAAAATCCATTGAGACGACGCCTTATGAACTGTGGTTTGGCAAGAAACCAAAGTTGTCGTTTCTGAAAGTTTGGGGCTGCAATGCTTATGTGAAAAAGCTTCAACCTGATAAGCTCGAACCCAAATCGGAGAAATGTGTCTTCATAGGATATCCAAAGGAAACTATTGGATACACCTTCTATCACAGATCCGAAGGCAAAACTTTTGTTGCTAAATTCGGAAACTTTCTAGAGAAGGAGTTTCTCTCGAAAGAAGTGAGTGGGAGGAAAGTAGAACTTGACGAGGTAACTGTACCTGCTCCCTTATTTGAAAGTAGTACATCACAGAAACCAGTTTCTGTGAACACCAATTAGTGAGGAAGCTAATGATAATGATCATGAAACTTCAGAACAAGATACTACTGAACCTCGTAGATCAACCAGAGTAAGATCCACGCCAGAGTGGTATGGTAATCCTGTTCTGGAAGTCATGCTACTAGATCATGATGAACCTACGAACTATGAAGAAGCGATGGTGAGCCCGGATTCCGCAAAATGGCTTGAAGCCATGAAATCTGAGATGGGATCCATGTATGAGAACAAAGTATGGACTTTGGTTGACTTGCACAATGATCGGCAAGCGAATGAGAATAAATGGATCTTCAAGAAGAAGACTGACGCTGACGGTAATGTTACTGTCTACAAAGCTCGACTTGTCATAAAAGGTTTTCGGCAAGTTCAAGGGATTGACTATGATGTGACCTTCTCACCCGTAGCGATGCTTAAGTCTGTCTGAATCATGTTAGCAATTGCCGCATTTTATGATTATGAAATTTGGCAAATGGATATCAAAACTGCATTCTTGAATGGATTTCTACAAGAAGAGTTGTATATGATGCAGCCGGAAGGTTTTGTCGATCCAAAGGGAGCTAACAAAGTGTGCAAGCTCCAGCGATCCATTTATGGACTGGTGCAAGCCTCTCGGAGTTGGAATAAACGCTTTGATAGTGTGATCAAAGCATTTGGTTTTATACAGACTTTTGGAGAAGCTTGTATTTACAAGAAAGTGAGTGGGAGCTCTGTAGCATTTCTGATATTATATGTAGATGACATATTACTAATCGGAAATGATATAGAATTTCTGGATAGCATAAAAGGATACTTGAATGAAAGTTTTTCAATGAAAGACCTCGGTGAAGCTGCCTACATATTGGGCATCAAGATCTATAGAGACAGATCGAGATGCTTAATTGGACTTTCACAAAGCACATACCTTGACAAAGTTTTGAAAAAGTTCAAAATGGATCAAGCAAAGAAAGGATTCTTGCCTGTGTTACAAGGTGTGAAATTGAGTAAGACTCAAAGTCCGACCAATGCAGAAGATAGAGAGAAAATGAAAGATGTTCCCTATGCTTCAGCCATAGGCTCTATCATGTATGCAATGCTGTGTACCAGACCTGATGTGTGTCTTGCTATAAGTCTAGCAGGGAGGTACCACAGTAATCCAGGAGTGGATTATTGGACAGCGGTCAAGAACATCCTGAAATACCTGAAAAGGACTAAGGATATGTTTCTCATATATGGAGGTGACAAAGAGCTCATCGTAAATGGTTACGTTGATGCAAGCTTTGACACTGATCCGGACGATTCTAAATCGCAAACCGGATATGTGTTTACATTAAACGGTGGAGCTGTTAGTTGGTGCAGTTCTAAACAAAGCATTGTGGCGGGATCTACATGTGAAGCGGAGTACATAGCTGCTTCGGAAGCAGCAAACGAAGGAGTCTGGATGAAGGAGTTCATATCCGATCTAGGTGTCATACCTAGTGCATCGGGTCCAATGAAAATCTTTTGTGACAATACTGGTGCAATTGCCTTGGCAAAGGAATCCAGATTTCACAAGAGAACCAAGCACATCAAGAGGCGCTTCAATTCCATCCGGGATCTAGTCCAGGTGGGAGACATAGAGATTTGCAAGATACATACGGATCAGAATGTAGCAGACCCATTGACTAAGCCTCTTCCATGAGCAAAACATGATCAGCACCAAAGCTCCATGGGTGTTAGAATCATTACTGTGTAATCTAGATTATTGACTCTAGTGCAAGTGGGAGACTGAAGGAAATATGCCCTAGAGGCAATAATAATGTTATTATTTTATTTCCTTATATCATGATAAATGTTTATTATTCATGCTAGAATTGTATTATCCGGAAACATAATACTTGTGTGAATACATAGACAAACCAAACGTCACTAGTATGCCTCTACTTGACTAGCTCGTTAATCGAAGATGGTTATGTTTCCTAACCATAGACATGAGTTGTCATTTGATTAACGGGTTCACATCATTAGGAGAATGATGTGATTGACATGACCCATTCTGTTAGCTTAGCACCCGATCGTTTAGTATTCTGCTATTGCTTTCTTCATGACTTATACATGTTCCTATGACTATGAGATTATGCAACTCCCGTTTACCGGAGGAACACTTTGTGTGCTACCAAACGTCACAACGTAACTGGGTGATTATAAAGGTGCTCTATAGGTGTCTCCGAAGGTACTTGTTGGGTTGACGTATTTTGAGATTAGGATTTGTCACTCCGATTGTCGGAGATGAATTAGTGCCAATGAATTTGCTGGGTTCCTATGACATTCTCGATGCCAATGACATGCTTCTTCTTCGCAAGCGTGTGCAAATTCCTCATGCCTGCATGACTGAGTCATCGATGCCAGAGCCAGCCTTCTGAAGCTTTTGCAAGTAAGCACACGGCTGGTTGTGGTCCTGTAGAGAAATCAACAATATACAGGTCTCCTCTCCTAAAGCCTTCTAAGACTTTGGAATTGTCAGCTTCCATAACCACAACACAACGGTACTTGCCGAAGACAACAACCATATCAAGATCACAAAGCATTGAGACAGACATAAGGTTGTATCCTACGGACTCAACAAGCATGACTTTGTCCATGTGTCGATCCTTTGTAATCGCAACCTTACCTAGACCCAATACCTGACTTTTGCCTTTGTCAGCAAAGATGATATCCTTCAGATGCGATGCTGATAATGGAGCATCCATCAATAGATTCTTGTCACCAGTCATGTGGTTTGTACATCTACTATCGAGGACCCACTCAGTGGCTTTGGGTTGATCATCCTGCAGATGAATTAGTGCAGCTTACAAACTCATATACTTCATCAGTGAAGAATATGACATCAATTCATCAGATCAATTTCATCAAGTAAAATAACTGATAAAGCAATATGAGGACATGAGAAATTAAAGTTCATTTCTTCATGATTAGCCTGCGTCCTTTCAGGCATGCTCAGGTCTCCAGCAAATTCTTCAGACGATTACGTGCGTTTGGAGACCTGACCTGCAGAAGAGATTTGTTCTTTTTTTCACCACCCACATCTGAAGGGGTGGCAAAGAGTTCATCATTCTGCGAGCTCCATATGAGAAGGATGGCATAGAAGCCAGTCCATTTCGTTTCACATAAGAGGGGTTAGAATAAGCATAAGAGTAAGTAGAGAAATTCTTCGAGGACTTATGGACATAATGATTTGAAGAATAAAGCACATATCCATAATCCTTAGATCTTCCCTGTGAAACAGACGGTTTAGCACGATGATGTTCATATGAGAACTTTGATCCATATGAAGAATTTGGTCCATATGAAGAATTTGATCTGGGGTTCGTATTCTTCACAGGTGGCGTCATGATGACATTCACCCGAAGATTTTCAAGGCATCTTTTGGGAACCTAGATTTTCTTCACCGGAGAGCCGTTCCTGCAGTTAGTGCCAACATATCTAGCAAATACTTCACCATTCTGATTTTTGAATAGCTTATAGTTGGAGTCAATTGACTCATCATCAGAATGAGGAGATTCACATGCAAATCCAGATAAGTTAGATGGATCAACTAGAAGTCCCTTTGTAGCAACCCATGTAGTTTTGGGGTACTGCTCAGGCTTCCAATATGTACCATCAGCATTGAGTTTCCTCTCAAAGGCGATACCCTCTTTCCTAGGGTTCCTATTGAGGATTTGCTTTTTAAGCACATCACAAAGAGCCTCATGCCCTTTGAGGCTTTTGTACATGCCTGTCGTGTACAATTCCTTCAGCCCTGCATCGTCACTGATACTAGCAATGTCCTCAGATGAGGAATTAGTGATAGCAGAGGCATGTGAAGAATTTGAAACATTAGCAGCACTTGAACATTCAGGTGAAGAATTAGCAGATTCAGGTTCAATGCACTTCAAGCATGGAGGAAAGAATTCTTCCTGAGATGCGCTGATTTGTTGAGAAAGTAATGAATCGCGCTCCTTCTGAAGATCTTCATAACTGAAGAAATTCATAAGAAAGCTTCTCATGATCCGATAAGAGAGTTTTATGATGACTTCGAAGTTTGTCAAGCTTGGACTAAAGTCTCTGAAGATTTTCAGTCAAAGTTTTAGTGCGATCCATTTCTTCACCCAACATATCATCACTTTTATTTAGCATGTTTTGAACCTTTTCTAAAGCCCTTTGTTGTTTTATAACAATATTAGCAAGTTCAGAATAGCTGGGCCTAAGGTTTTCATCAGATTCATTCTCACTTGATTCAGAGGAGGTATATTTGAGTACCTTGGCACCCTTTGCCATGAAGCAATAGGTGGGAGCATAGTCATCATCCCCTTCATCAGCCTTGTTGGTGAGGTCATTTTCTTCAATGTTGAAGATAGACTTGCTGACAAATGCAGTAGCGAGAGAAAGGCTCGCCACTCCGGATTCAGACTCCTCAGATGACTCCTCTTCCTCATTTTCTTCAGATTCAGCCTCAGAGTCCATATCCTTGCCAATGAATGCCCTGGCCTTCTGGGAGCTGCTCTTCTTGTGATATGAAGGCTTTGAGGATTTTGATGATGAGGATTTTGTGGATTTCTTCTTTTTCTTTGCATCATCAGAACTCTAATCCTTGTATTTCTTCTTCTTTGATTCCTTTTCCCACTAAGGACAATCTTGAATGAAATGTCCAGGTTTCTTGCACTTGTGACAGAGCCTCTTCTTGTAGTCACTGGATGAGGAATCATTGCTCCTTGAGGATCTTCCAAGGCGACCACGTCTTGAGAACTTTTGGAACTTCTTCACGAGCAGAGCCAGATCATGGCTCAGTTCTTCAGGATCACCAAGGCTGCTACCAGAGTCTTCATCTTCGGACTCAGATACTGCCTTGGCCTCCAGTGCATGTTCTGCCCTAGCTTGAACCATAGAGATCTCTCTTTTCAGCAAGTTGGAACTCATGAGTATTTAGCCTCTCGAGAATACCAGCGGGATCAAGTGACTTGTAATCAGCACGTTCTTGTATCATCAATGCCAGAGTGTCAAATGAAGAATCAAGCGATCTCAGCAATTTCTTCACCACCTCATGGTCGGTGATGTCAGTGGCACCAAGTGCTTGAAGCTCATTTGAGATGTCAGTGAGGCGATCGAAGGTTTGTTGAACATTTTCATTGTCGGGTCTTTGGAAGCGGTTGAAGAGATTGCGAAGAACATCAACTCGAGAGTCACGCTGAGTTGAGACTCCTTCATTCACTTTGGACAACCTATCCCAGATAAGCTTCGCTGTTTCCAAAGCACTCACTCTGCCATACTGTCCTTTGCTCAGATGGCCACGTATGATATTCTTCGCTTGAGAGTCGAGTTGCTTGAATCTCTTCACATCGGCAGCATTCAGAGAAGGTGTGACTAAGGGAACACCATTTTCCACAACATACCAGAGATCGTTATCAATTGCTTCAAGATGCATTCGCATCTTATTCTTCCAGTAGGGGTAGTCCGTCCCATCGAAGGTAGGACACCCAGCAGAGACCTTGATCATACCTGCGGTCGACATAACTAAAACTCCAGGTGGTTAAACCAAAATCACACAGAACAAGGGAGTACCTTGCTCTGATACCAATTGAAAGTGCGTTATATCGACTAGAGGGGGGGTGAATAGGCGATTTTTATGAAATTCTTCACTGAGGAATTTGTCGGTGAGGAAATTCCTTAGTGAAGAACTACTAGCAGCAGAATAAGTACTCAAAGGTAAACCTAACATAATACAAGCATAGTCATCATGATGAAATTAGGACAGACACAGAGTACAGGAAATGTAATCACAGGATAACACAGGATGAAGACAAACAGACTGAAGAAATTGAATTAAGGAAATTGAGAAAGTCTTCAGTCAAGGTCTTCTAACATAGATATGAACAACATACAGCACAGTTATGAGGAAATGAAAGAGTTGAGGAAATAGAACCAGTAAGCTCGGTGAAGACACTGATTTGGTAGGCCAATTCCAACTGCTGTCTCAGTTGTACGTCTGGTTGGAGCGACTGAGTATTTAAACTCGAGGACACACTGTCCCAGACACCCAGTCAAGGACACTTAGTCCAAGACACCCAGTCCTCACCGTATTCTCCTTGAACTAAGGTCACACAGACCTCGTCCAATCACTCGTGGTAAGTCTTCAGGCGACTTCCAAACCTTCACAAACTTGGTCACCCGACGATCCACAATTCCTCTTGGATGCTCTAGACCATGACGCCTAACCGTCTGGAAGAAGCACAGTCTTCAAAGGTAACAAGCGTTGGGTCCACTCAGGATCAATCTCTTCAGTGATGCTCAATCACTTGGGGTTTGTAGGTGTTTGGGTTTTGGGTTTTTGGTTTTTCCTCACTTGATGATTTTCGCTCAAAGTCCTCGGAGGATCGGTTGCTCTCAGATGACAAGTGTCAGTTTCTCTCGGAGCAGCCAACTAGCTAGTGGTTGTAGGGGGCGGCTATTTATAGCCTAGGGAGCAGCCCGACATGATAAGACATAAATGCCCTTCAATGATATGACCGTTAGGTGGATAGATATTTTGGAACAGCTGGCGCATAGCACAGCAACGGTCGGAATTTTGAGTAGCAAAATCCTCAGGGCTATCATGTTCCTCACTGTGTAGGCAATTCGCGCTGGCGAATTCCTAACTCCTTAGTCAGGACAAATTCCTCAGAGACCAGAAGAACTTCGTCTCTGTCACTGAAGAAATTGACTGAACTGTATGATATTTCCAATGGCTTCACTCGAAGGGATTGGTAGGTGTAGGATTTTGAGTTGAGCATCACATGGAAATTTTTCCTTAGTATTTCCTTGACTCCCTTTAACAGTATGCTGTTTCCTATGACTCAAGAAAGGGAAAAACAAAACTATGAAAACGAAAGTCTTCAAGCTTCATATTCCTCGCATGAATATCAAGTCTTCTCGGACACACCAATTTCTTCACTTTCAAAGTCTTCATGAAAGTCTTCAGAAATACCAAAATCTTCATTCGAAGATATTCATTTTTAGGGGTCGACTTTTCCTGTAAATATCAAACTCGTCATAGACTTATAGACCTGTGTACACTCACACACGCATTAGTCCCTTAACCTATAAGTCTTCAATACACCAAAATCACTAAGGGGCACTAGATGCACTTACATAGGTGTTGAAGAGTCTGTAGGTGTGCGAGTCCTTACCATAACCAAGCATAAAACCTTCATGTGCTTTTGCTGCAAATTTAGAATTGTGATGAGGATCTCTAATCCAACATTTAGCACCGAAGACTTTGAAATAACTCACATTGGGTTTCTTGTCAGTGATGATTTCATATGCAGTCTTCTTGAAGAATTTGTGAAGATATACCCTGTTGATAATGTGGCACGCAGTATCAATTGCCTCAGGCCAGAAGCGAGGAGGCGTCTTGTACTCATCAAGCATAGTGCGGGCCATCTCAACAAGAGTACTGTTCTTGTGCTCCACGGCGCCATTTTGCCGAGGAGTATAAGGAGCAGATAACTCATGAGTAATACCAAGTTCATCAAGATAGTCATCAAGACCAGTATTCTTGAACTCAGTTCCATTATCACTTCTGATGTGCTTGATCTTCACACCAAAGTTGGTTGAAGCCCTCAAAGAAATTCGTTTGAAGACTTCCTGCACTTTAGTTTTGTAAGTGATGATATGCACCCATGTATATCAAGAATAATCCTCAACAATGACAAAGCCATATAAAGATGCAACATTAGTAAATGTGGCATAGTGAGTAGGGCCAAAGAGATCCATGTGAAGCAATTCAAATGGACGGGTGGTCGTCATGATGGTCTTTGAGGGATGCTTGGCCTTGGTCATCTTTCTGGCTTCACAAGCTCCACACAAATGGTCCTTGAGGAATTTGACACCCTCGATGCCAAGACATGCTTCTTCTTCGCGAGCATGTGCAAGTTCCTCATCCCAGCATGACCAAGTCGTCGATGCCATAGCCAGCCTTCTAAAGCTTTTGCAAGTAGACATGTAGCAGGTTGTGGTCCTGTAGAGAAATCAACAATATACAAATCTCCTCTCCTAAAGCCTTCGAAGACTTTGGAATTTTCAGCTTCCATGATCACAACACAATGATACTTGCCAAAGACAACAACCATATCAGGATCACAAAGCATTGAGACAGACATGAGGTTGAACCCTAAGGACTCGACAAGCATGACTTTGTCCATGTGTCGATCCTTTGAGATTGCAACCTTACCTAGACCCAATACCTTGCTTTTGCCTTTGTCAGCATAGGTGATATGCTTCAGATGTGATGGAGATAAAGCAGAGTCCATCAATAAGCTCATGTCACCAGTCATGTGATTTGTACATCCACTATCGAGGACCCACTCAGTGGCTTTGGGTTGATCATCCTGTAGATGAATTAGTGCAACTTATGAACTCATATACTTCATCAGTGAAGAATATGATATCAATTTCATCAGATCAATTTCATCAAGCAATAGAATAGATAAAGCAGTATGAGGACGTGAGAAATGAAAATTAATTTCTTCATGATTAGCTTGCATCCTTTCAAGCATATTCAGGTCTCTAGCAAATTCTTCAGACGATTAAGTTCATCTAGAGACCTGACCTTGCATAAGAGATTAGTTCTTTTTCTTCACCACCCACATCTGAAGGGGTGGCAAAGAGTTCATCATTCTGCGAGCTCCATAAGAGAAAGGTGGCATAGATGCCAATCCACTTTGTTTCACATAAGAGGGATTAGGTAAGCATAAGAGTAAGCAGAGAAATTCTTTGAGGATTTATGAACATAATGATTTGAAGAATAATGGACATATCCATAATCCTTAGATCTTCCCTACGAAACAGATGAGTTAGCACGACGATGCTCATATGAGGACTTGGATCCATATGAAGAATTTGGTTCATATGAGGAATTCGCTCTGGGGTTCCTATTCTTCACATGTGGTGTCATGACGACACTCACCTGAAGATTTTCAAGGCACCTTTTGGGAACCCAGATTTTCTTCATAGGAGGACCATTCCTGTAGTTAGTGCCAACATATCTAGCAAATACTTCACCATTCTGATTTTTGAACAATTTATAGTTGGAGTCAATTGACTCATCAGAAGAATATGAAGATCCACATGTAAAGCTAGATAAAGTGGATGGATCCACTGAAGGTCCCTTTGCAGCAGCCCATGAGGTTTTGGGATACTGCTCAGGTTTCCAGTAGGTCCCATCAGCATTAAGTTTCCTCTCAAAGGCAATACCCTCTTTCCTAGGGTTCCTATTGAGGATTTGCTTTTTTAAGCACATCACAAAGAGCCTGATGCCCTTTGAGTCTTTTGTACATGCCTGTCATATACAATTCCTTCAGCCCTGCATCATCAGTGATACTAGGAATGCCCTCAGATGAGGAATTAGTGATAGCAGAGACAGTTGAAGAATTTGCAGCAATGGAAGCATTTGAGCATTCAGGTGAAGAATTAGCAGTTTCACGTTCAATGCACTTCAAACATGGAGGAATAAATTCTTCCTCAGTAGCGTTGATTTGTTGAGCAAGTAATGAATCACGCTCCTTCTGAAGATCTTCATAACTCACTCTTAACTGCTCAAGATCTTGCTTTCTTTGAAGAAATCCATAAGAAAGCTTCTCATGATCAGACAAGAGAGTGTTATGATGACCTTGAAGATTGTCAAACTTGGACTGGAGTCTCTAAAGATTTTCAGTCAAAATTTTAGTGCGATCCATTTCCTCGCCCAACATATCATCGCTTTTTATATAGCATGTTTTGAACTTTTTCCAGAGCCTTTTGCAGTTTCACAGCAATCTTAGCAAGTTTAGAATAGCTGGGTTTGTGGTTTTCATCAGATTCATCCTCACTTCATTCAGAGGAGGGATATTTGAGTACATTTGAGCCTTTTGCCATGAAGCAATAGGTGGGAGCGTAGTCATCATCGCCGTCATTAGTAGTGTTGGGGAGGTCCTTTTCCTCCGAGTTGAAGATGGACTTGCTGACGAACGCGCTAGCGAGGGCTAGGCTCGCCACACCTCAGTATGACTCCTCAGATTCCTCCTCTTCCTCATTTTCCTCAGATTCAGCCTCAGAGTCCATTTCCTTGACAATGAATGCCCGAGCCTTCTTGGAGCTGCTCTTCTTGTGAGATGAAGACCTTCAAGGTTTTGATGAAGAGGACTTTGAAGATTTCTTCTTCTTCTTTGAAACATCAGAACTGTAGTCCTTGTACTTCTTCTTCTTTGATTCCTTTTCCCACTGAGGACAATCTTGAATGTAGTGACCGGGTTTCTTGCATTTGTGACAGAGTCTCTTCTTGTAATCATGGGATGAGGAATCTGATCTCAAGTCACCACTTCTTGAGGATTTTCCAAAACGAGCACATCTTGAGAACTTCTGGAATTTCGTCACGACCATTGCTAGCTCCTGGCTCAGTTCTTTAGGGTCACCAATGCTGCTACCAGAATCTTCACCTTCAGATTCAGACACTGCTTTGGACTTTAGAGCTCGTGATCTGCCATAACTTGGTCCATAGAGATTTCTCTTCTCAGCAAGCTAGAACTCACGAGTGTTTAGTCTCTCGAGGATATTAGCAGGATCAAGTGACTTATAGTCTCCATGTTCTTGTATCATCAATGCCAAAGTATCAAATGAGGAATCAAGCGAACTCAGCAATTTCTTCACCATCTCATGGTCAGTGATGTCAGAGGCACTAAGTGCTTGAAGCTCATTTGAGATGTCAGTGAGGCGATCGAAGGTTTGCTGAACATTTTCATTGTCGAGTCTTTTGAAGCGGTTGAAGAGATTGCGAAGAACGTCAACTCGAGAGTCACGCTGTGTTGAGACGCCTCCATTGATCTTGGACAGCCTGTCCCAGATAAGCTTTGTTGTTTCCAAAGCACTCACTCTGCCATACTCCCTTTGCTCAAATGGCCACATATGATGTTCTTTGCTTGAGAGTCGAGTTGCTTGAATCTCTTCACATCAGCAACGTTGATGGTGGGAGTGACAGAGGGAACACCATTCTCCACAACGTACCAGAGATCGTTATCAATTGCCTCAAGATGCATGCAAATCTTGTTCTTCCAGTAGGGGTAGTCCATCCCATCGAAGGTAGGACACCCAGCAGAAACTTTGATCATACCTGTTGTCGACATAACTAAAACTCCAGGCGGTTAAACCAAAATCACACAGAACAAGGGAGTACCTTGCTCTGATACCAATTGAAAGTGCGTTAAGTTGACTAGAGGGGGTGAATAGGCAATTTTTATGAATTCTTCAGTGAGGAATTTCAGGGTGAGGAAATTCCTAAGAGAAGAACTACTTGTAGTGGAATAAGTACTCAGAAGTAAACATAACAGAGCATGAGCATGGTCTTCATGATGAAATGAAAAGAACCACAGAGTACAGAAAAGCGTAAACATAGGATAAACAGAATGAAGACAAACAGACTGAAGAAATTGAGCTGAGGAAATAGAGAAAGTCTTTAGTCAAAGTCTTCAAACAGATATGAACAAGCACACAATACAGAAATGAGGAAATGGAAGGGTTGAGGAAATGGAACCAGTTAGCTTGGTGAAGACAATGATTTGGTAGACCAGTTCCAACTGTTGTGACAGTTGTACGTCTGGTTAGGGTGGCTAGGTATTTAAACCTGAGGACACATAGTCCCAGACACCTAGTCTTGAACACGCGGCTCAGGACACTCAGTCCTCACCGTATTCCCCTTGAGCTAAGGTCACATAGACCTCGCCCAATCATCGTGGTAAGTCTTCAGGTGACTTCCAAACCTTCACAGACTCGGTCACTCGGTGATCCACAATTTCCTCTTTGATGCTCTAGACCATGACGCCTAACTGTCTGGAAGATGCACAGTCTTCAAAGGTAACAAGTGTCGGATCCACGCGTGATCAATCTCTTCAGTGATGCTCAATCATGTTGGGTTTGAAGGTGTTTGGGATTGGGTTTTCCTCACTTGATGATTTTCGCTCAAAGTCCTCGGAGGATGGGATGCTCTCAAATGACAAGTGTCAGTTTCTCTTGGAGCAGCCAACCAGCTAGTGGTTGTAGGGGGGGCTATTTATAGCCTTGGGAGCAGCCATACATGATAAGAAATAAATGCCCTTCAATGATATGACCATTAGGTGGAAGGATATTTTGGGATAGCTCGCGCATAGGACAACAACGGTCAGAAATTTGACTAACAAATTCCTCAGGGCTATCATGTTCCTCACTTGTAGGCAATTCGCACTGTCGAATTCCTAACTCCTTAGTCAGAACAAATTCCTCAGAGACCAGAAGAGCTTCATCTTTGTCACTGAAGAAATTTGACTGAACTGTATGAGATTTCCAATGGCTTCACTCGAAGGGATTGGTAGGTGTAGGATTTTGAGTTGAGCATCACTTGGAAATTTTTCCTTAGTATTTCCTCGACCCCCTTTAACAGTACGGTGTTTCCTATGACTCAAGAAAGAGAAAAAGAAACTACAAAAACAAAAGTCTTCACGCTTCATGTTCCTCGAATGACTACCAAGTCTTCAGGATCACACCAATTTCTTCACTTTCAAAGTCTTCAGTAATCCAAAGTCTTCAGTCGAAGAACTTCATTTTTAGGGGTCGAATTTCTCTGTAAATATCAAACTCCTCATAGACTTATAGACCTGTGTATACTTACAGACACATCAGTCCCTTAACCTATAAGTCTTCAATACACCAAAATCACTAAGGGGCACTAGATACACTTACAAGGTTAAGTAAGGGCTCGCATGCTATTAGTAAAAAATATGTTTATTAAAAATAAGCACATTGCAGATTCATCAGATTAATTCAAGCCACATGGAAAATCCATTTATCCAAACCAAGCATGATCAAGAACTAGGAAATATAGCACTTGTATATATTTCTCATGTATTAAGTGTAGCCAAATTCGATTTATTCCTCACATGGTATACAATAAGAGAATGCAGCCACATCAATTGAACATCGCATTGCAGAATTGAACCAAGCAGTTAACTAAACACCACAACAAAGGAACCAAACGTTAACTGAGCAGCATATTGCACAATATAACATACTCCTAATAGAAGATCAGACAGTTAACCAAACCAAGCATGCTTAGCAACTTGGAAATATAGCAATTGTATTTGTTTCTCATGTATTTAGAGCCAAATTCGATTTATTCCTCACATGGTATACAATAACAGAATGCAGCCACAGAAATTAAACATCACATTGCAGAATTGAACCAAGCAGTTAACTAAACACCACAACAAATGAACCAAACGTTAACTGAGCACCACATTGCATAATATAACATACTCCTAATAGCAGATCGGACAATTAACCAAACCAAGCATGCTTCACAACTTGGAAATATAGCAATTGTATTTGTTTCCCATGTATTTAGTACAACCAAATTTGATTTATTCCTCACACGGTATACAATAACAGAATGCAGCCACAACAATTGAACATCGCATTATAGAATTGAACCAAGCAGTTAACTAAACACCACAATAAGTGAACCAAGCCACAACAAATGAACCAACACTACTAGGGAAAAGCCTAGCAGCAAAGAGGGTTTTGGGACTCTCAGTAGCGCGGGTGCCGGCGCTACTAATAAGGCACTACAGCTAACGTATAGCAGTAGCGCCTGTTGTCCCACGCTACTGCTATACATGAATAGTTGTAGCGCTCTTTGGGAAAGGGTGCTACTGATATTATCTGCAGCGCTGTTTGCTGGGACGCGCTACTGGTAAGGAGGCGCTACTGCTAAATTTTCCCCCTCGCTACTACTAGTTTATTTATTAGTTTTTTCCCTGCATATTTGTTTTGTATTTGAATAGGCTTTATACAATAATCTTTAGCATATCATACACATACAAATGTAATCATAGCATATACATACAATTAGTCTCATCAAATCATGTCATCATCATAATCATCATCCAACACAAAGTGGTCTCTCGTCATCATCTCGAAAATAGCAATACAAGTCTCGATTACTTGCAAATGCATCGTCATCCATCTAAACAATGATATACGCGAGAAGAGCTATCACTTTGAGAACATGAGTTCGCATCCCTCTCTTGCATTAGCGTGAACCTAAGCTAACTACTGCCTGTCGCTCGGAAACTGGAAATTGGTACACCTGGGCGGCCTGACACTTGGGCCACTTGTCGTATATATACTCCTGGCGTAGCACTTCTTCGACATCTATGATCTATGCACCTGCATCATCACATGAGTCGATGATATGCAACATATATAATTGAGCAACAGAAAGAGACAGACTTGGCAAAAATAGAAACAACATATCATAAGCATAAATAACAAAGATCATTGTACCCCAAAATGCCCTAACTAGAGTGATTTTCGCTAGTCGAGGAGGAGGACGGTTTAATTACATCACAAATAAAGTTTCACCGTGCATAACTCAAAGTTTTGTCATACAGAAAGTATGGACTAAACGGACACATTGTCATATATCGACAATCACTCCAACATGTCGTTCCACCCATCCAAGTCAGGGAGATAGTCCCCGAGCCTAGTGAAAGGCTTCAGGTCGAGACGCTGAGAGGCTATCCATGTTCGGACGTCTTCCCGCGACATTTGTCCTTCTCCGTAGAACTTCCATGTTTTTCCGACGACCTCCTTCATGATGATTTGGGCAAGTTCGCGCTGGATGTTATAGAACTCAGCTCGAAGTCGATGATCCTCGATATCTCCTATGTCCTTTGCCCATTGCAGAATATGGGCATCGCCGGAAGAAGGTGCCATGCGAAGGTTCTGGTGATCTCGTCTGTACTCCAGCATGTGGTGTCGGACATAGAATCCATCATTAAGAGAATCGTTCGGTTGCTGGATGCAGCAGAAGTCGGTCTTATGGCCAAAGGCGACCCTGCCGCCCCTTATCTTCTTGTCCCTGACCTCTCCACCCATTGATTGGTAGTGATACATAGCACTGTCAAGAACATCCTTGATGTGGGTGTAATCCTTTTTGTGAATGTTCTTTGACGAGTCCAAGTAAAGAGCGAGAATCGGGGGTAGAGGATGATGAGGACGGCGCGCCCGCCGCTGCGCAAAATAAGTCCTCAAATTAATTAGCCTCCACCGTGCAAATGAATGATTGAAATCGAAGGAAGGATAGCAGAGCGGATGACTTACACGGGATGATAATGCACGAGAATCGCCCCCTTGTCCTTATTGGCGAGCATGAAACTGGCAATGTAATCCCTCGCGTATTCACGGTGCTTTGTGCAGACTCCCAAGAAGCACTCGTGCATGTAGTACGGGTCAGTGACACAGATATGAGATATCTGCTCAACCCTGATGATGTAGTTCATGTGCAAGGCATAAAGGCAGGCAAACGTAAAATCCAGCTTCTTCACGTGAAACATGTCAAATATGTAATCGAATTGAAGGAAGAACTTATCCGCGGGGAAGCTGTCGACGTACGACATTTGCCGCGGAACCTTAACCACGTAGAGTGGGTATCCTGGATCTTTCGAGGCAATGAGGTCTTTCTCTACCCGCAGCACATCGTCATGAAGTCTCTTTAGATCGCCGAGTCTGGCCCGTAGCGCTGTTGCAGGTAGGATTGGTTGACCGGGGATATGCCATTTATCCGCATCGGGGATATTGTCGGTGTCAAAACCGGCGGATCTCGGGTAGGGGGTCCCGAACTGTGCGTCTAGGCCGGATGGTAACAGGAGACAGGGGACACTTTGTTTTACCCAGGTTCGGGCCCTCTCGATGGAGGTAATACCCTACTCCTGCTTGATTAATATTGATGATATGGGTAGTACAAGAGTAGATCTACCACGAGATCAAGGAGGCTAAACCCTAGAAGCTAGCCTATGGTATGATTGTTGTTTATGGAGTTGATTCTCTACGGACTACTACCCTCCGGTTTATATAGACACCGGATATGGTTAGGGTTACACAGAGTCGGTTACAATGGTAGGAGATCTTGAATATCCACATCGCCAAGCTTGCCTTCCACGCCAAGGAAAGTCCCATCCGGACACGGGACGAAGTCTTCAATCTTGTATCTTCATAGTCCAGGAGTCCGGCTGAAGGTATAGTCCGGCTACCCGAACACCCCCTAATCCAGGACTCCCTCAGTAGCCCCTGAACCAGGCTTCAATGATGACAAGTCTGGCGCGCAGATTGTTCGGCATTGCAAGGCGGGTTCCTCCTCCAAGTCCTTCGTAGAAGATTGTAAACACCAAGAGTAGTGTCTGGTTCTACAAAATAAGCTTCCACATATTGCCATAGAGAGAATAATATTAACAGAAATCAAATCTGCTGACGTATTCCACAGTGCGCTATCACACTACGGCCAAGTCCTTCACTCGAATCGTTTTTACTTTTCCACCTCAGCATGTTTTGCGAGGCGGTTTCCTTGGCACGTCTTGTCAAAGCAGAGATCGTGTGCCCTTTTTACGGGATTCTCATCAATACGGACGTGGGTAACCCTAACCGCGCCATTTACCACGCCGCTTGGGAGGCAAGCGAGTTTTATTAGGCAGGTGGGGACGCACAACGCATCCGCCCATATAAGGGGATAAGGATCCACCTTTTTACCTATGCCTTCTTCCTCCTTTGCTTATCCATCTCCTGCGCACTCGAGCTCCAGCGCCCAAGTCTGCACTTCCCAGCTCTAACGCCGGAATGTATCCAATCTCCAACGCCGGACTATGTATCCGAGCTCCAACGTCGGACTGTATCCGAGGTGTCGTAAATCACCTTGGTTCAAAGAAGTTTTGAAGGAGTTTAGCCGAGCTTTAATGCCGGAAATGCCCTCTATGGAGCCAGCCACTAGCGCCCGAGCTTTATGCCGGGCTGCTTCTGAGGTGGTGCACCACCCCGAATGTGAGCCGATTTTTGTGAATATTTTTTTTATTGACACAATTTATTCTCTGCCGAGATATATAGCCAGTAGCCCTCACGGTGTGCATCGGTCTAAAACCCAAGATGCACCCGAAGGATGACGTAAGACCGCTGATTCCAGTAGCCGCTGAGACTCAGGTTGATTTGCAAAATCGGCCTGAGGATCAAGTCCAAGCTCGGCAGAATACTTCGGGACACTAAAAGCGGCGTGCTCAGTCCTCGAGACTCGGGTTGGGTGCGGCCGACCAACCTGAGGATCAAAATCTCCTCGGAAACTATATTGCACATAAAATTTTCTGCATTGGACAAGCAATGCAGTAGTCCCTGAGACATTGGTCGGGTGGCAACACCAGATCAGGGGATCGATGTGCCCCTTTAATATTTGTAAATAATAAGCCCGAAGCCCAGTAGCCCCCGAGCCTTAATGCAGGCACGGGTGACCAAATTAAGGATCAATATCCATAGTAAAATCACAAATTATGTTTAATGACTCTATGTATCCAAGTACTTTACGTCATTAATGCTCGGATCCGCATTGTACAAAACTTTGTTGACCGACCATCGGCTTCCACCTCCTTGGCCCATAGCCGAGGAGTGTTTGTCCTACTTTATAAAGCCTTTATGAGGGCAAAGATTTACGACAAACAAGGCAATCTGGCCACACGGTTTTATAAACAAAGGTATGCAGAGAGGTATGTTATATTACTGTTTAACAGAAGAAATGTATTCCAAAGAAAATAGTCCCGCTATCGGTTCCTTTCTTTGGGTTGTCATGCTAAGCATGATCATGAAACCTCAGCTCGAATGTAAGAGCAAAATATCAAGGATTTAGTTTGGGAGGCCAGTTAATAGCCCCCGGTAGTGTTCGGCGATAGTCAGGGTCAAGCCGTAAACACTTCGGCCAATGTTATGAATGGCCAGTCATAGTCATCGAATCGCTGACCAGTTTACGCTTATTGTGGCAGTTAGTTTTCGGCTTTCTCCACTAAGGTGCTTAACCATGTGAGCTGGAAGCACAATCGCAGTGGTTCTCCCTTTGCACGCCTAGCCGAACAAAACGGAACGTAGGAAGCAAGTGCAGGAGCCGGGCAACCCAACTATTGACCGAAGACACAATTCAAAACCGATGCATATATAGCAATATCTGAGAATGTTTTTGCCGAATCCCTAAAGGTGTCCGGCGTTGCACTGCGAGACTAATGCTGGAAAAGCACAAATAGTTTAAAAGTGCCAAAAAGCTTGGAAAACCAAGAAACGTCAGAAAAAAGAAGTGCTTCTGTCGTCCTTTAACATGACCCATCATATCTCAAGACTTCGAGCGGGTCAACCTACGGCTTCAACCTCCTATCCCAAGGGCGGAGTACTTCTTATTAGGCCAGTTTAGCCAAGTAGCTTAGTGTACGGCCAAGTAGAATTGGCCGCAAAGTATGCCCAGCAGGACTGTAAGTTAGACAGCCTGTTAGATGGTATTGAAGAGGAATACAATCAGTCAGAGTGACTATGTAATCTTTAATTGACATGTGTAATGCCTTCTAGCCGGATTGTAGATCATTTGTCGTTGCCGACCTTTTCGCTTCAACCTCAGGACCTGACGGTCTGGAGTGTGTCCGAATACTCTACCAGTTATGTAAGAACCGGGGTATGCATGGAGACCAGGCGTAGGGGTCATTAGTGCTTTATCAGACAAGTGCCCAACTAGTTATGTTATATTACATGGTTAGTAAGAAACATCTTCCAGAGAAAATAGTTCCGTTAGGGGTTCCTTTCTCTGGGAGGCATGCCCTAAAGTGCATGTCCGGACTGCAAACGCAGGAAAATCATCTGGGGGCATATATATAAATAAGTAAAAATGGGCATCTTTTGGTTCACCGACCAAATATTCCCTTAAGAACACTAGCTTTTGGCTTCACCCAATCTGAGGTACACATCCGGCTGATCCGGCAGTAACAATCGCAGAGGTTCTCCCTTTACCACCTAGCCAAACAATCGAGAACGTAGGGGTAAGCACAGGAGCCAGGTAACCCAGCTTGGCCAAAACTTAAGTCATATCGATGCATATAATGGTGAAGAAAAGGTACATGCGGAAGTTTGACACATGTGGTGGGCGTGAATCCTGAGTAAATAAACTTTTGTTAAAGAAGCCCCCAGGTTTAATGAGCGCAAGTAGCACGTCACTTGAGGAGCCTTTAAGGGCTATAAAAGAAAAAAAAATACAAGCAACTTTTTTTCCAAAAAAGTATAATGCTTGGTCGAACCGAACACAAGTTAGAAATTAAAGCTTTGAGCATGAAAGCGACTTAGCTGGTTAATGTGTTCGGTATTGATGACGCGGTCCGAGCTTGATGCGGGGCAAGGTTCCGTCCCCCAAGCCGGTCCCGAGGTGGCGGAGCGGAGAGCTCGACACGCCGAAGTGGTGACATAGCACGGTCAATGCAGACCGGCAGAGTGATGCCGAAGTCCCCGGATCATTTTCCTGTGCACAAAAAGTAGTGCAAACCGGAGATAATAGTAATAATGATAATTAAAAAAAAGTTCCATAATAAATGATTTATGCAAAGTGAGGAATAGAAGAAATATGGCCTGGCGCCGAAGTCAATGTCGATGAAGGCGTCGGCGTGATGTAGTAAAGGCGTGGCAAAGCCTGAATTCACAGGTCGGTCCGAGCTCCGGATGCGGCGTTTCGCCGGACTATGTACGGAAACTGATCGAACCACCATGCGACCGTCGTTAATGCGGTCACCATTTGATAGACCTTTGTACATATCATGGACAAACCAGAGTAATAATTCCTTGGAAAAAATCAACCCAAACAAGCAAAAAATACTGGGATTAATAGCACCTGGTTTATTTGTTGTAGCAATCCGAAGAAAGGTGATTCCCAAAATTGGGACTCGCTCCGCACACCCTGCCTGATGGGCGATAAAATGACGGCATGGCAATGCTGGTAAAGGTTGACTCGCCGAGGCAAAGCCCTCGGCCCAGCTAACGTGACGGAGCTGGTCGGCTAGTGACGCCGAAGTGTCCGGAGTAGGTTGATGAAGAGATGGCGAAGCCCCCGGTCCAGCCGAGATGTCGAAGCCTCGATGTCAGCCGATGAATCGAAGTAGGTCGGCGTGACGGACACCAGCCTGAAGAAGCAATAGTGCGGCCCTGTCGATGCAGGTCGTGACGTGGTCGATGTCGGCTTGATGAAGCGACCGTGCGGCGATGCCGGTATGCCCGCTCCGTGTAATCCGTGGGGCGGCGATGTTGGTGATGATTTATCCTTCGCGATGCCGGGCTCTTGTTCGGCTTGCCGAGATGATGATCCGAAGAAGTTGAGCTCGGCTCAACAAACTGACGCCATGTCTAGCGCAGGTCGGCAGCCGTGGAGTAATATTGCCAGACTGATTTGACACCAGCATGATGTTGAAGATCATGTTCAAAAGAACTTACAGTTAGTGGGATGTGTTCAGGAACAAAACACAATACCCCATACAAAACTTCCTTCAAAAGGGATGTCCGAAATCCTGTTCATAAAAAAGATGAACTCGGGTCGGATTCGTTTTCGCGCAGAAAACAGATTCGAGAAGTGATGCACTAATCGGAAGGTTCTCGGAGTTTGGACGGTCGGATCGAGCCAAAATTTTAAGAGGTGGTAGATATAGGAATTCCGCAGCCAATCAACGGTTGGATCTTCCAAAGGACGTCCGAGCTAGAAGCTGGACACTACGCCCTAAACTCATCCAAATTCCCGTCCAGATTTGACAGGGCTCCGGTATATCGTGGATTGCCAGAGATTCCTCCATCGGAACTCGACGAAATTTTCCAGGGTTGTTGTAGACTCAATTCCACACAATTCCACCAAAACGATCATCAAAGCGATACTCGAGGAGGTGGTGGTGGCAGATACGAGTTTGCTGTCCAGGAAAACAGCACGGTCGCTTGAGGGCAATGTTGACGTTGAGCCCCCGAGCTCCATGGATGATTCCTCCGTGATCTTGATAGAGATCGGAGTTGATTTTGATGAAGGCCCCCATCCGGACATGGTGATCCGAACACGGGGTGCAATTCTTGGTCGAACCAAGGTGACCAGTCGAGCTGGTGATGAAGATGTCGAAGTCGCAGTTGATCTACAGGCGAGCCATCGATCCTTTTGTTGATCACACAGCGAAACTCTCAATGAAAGCACCAATGTCGGTGTCAAAACCGGTGGATCTCGGGTAGGGGGTCCCGAACTGTGCGTCTAGGTCGGATGGTAACAGGAGATTGGGGACACTTTGTTTTACCCAGGTTCGGGCCCTCTCGATGGAGGTAATACCCTACTCCTGCTTGATTAATATTGATGATATGGGTAGTACAAGAGTAGATCTACCACGAGATCAAGGAGGCTAAACCCTAGAAGCTAGCCTATGGTATGATTTTGTGTATGGAGTTGATTCTCTACGGACTACAACCCTCTGGTTTATATAGACACCGGATATGGTTAGGGTTACACAGAGTCGGTTACAATGGTAGGAGATCTTGAATATCCGCATCGCCAAGCTTGCCTTCCACGCCAAGGAAAGTCCCATCCGGACACGGGACGAAGTCTTCAATCTTGTATCTTCATAGTCCAGGAGTCCGGCTGAAGGTATAGTCCGGCTACCCGAACACCCCCTAATCCAGGACTCCCTCAGATATCTATACGGTCCTGAAGCCGAGGCTGCTGAGGCGGCTGGATCATAGAAACAGCTTTTTTGCCTTTCCTTACTCTCTTCCTAAACTTCTATACTACCGGAGGGTCGTCCATAATACGTTGAGACGGCAATTCAGGCACCGACTCATGACGCTCAAACCCTAAGGAGGCGCCAGTATAGACATATTGTTCAGCAGCGCCATCATCGTCCTCATCCTCATCCATGGTGACATCATCAGCGACTAATGGAGCCTCCTCCTTACCCCGTCCGCTACCACCCAACCCGACACCTGACGCTAATTGGGTAGGTGGGGTGTTAATGTTCATACCTTGCTGAGGCTGCATGCTCGTGGGTGTGCTCCCGGCCGCCTCCAGACGAAGCAGACTCTTTGGCCACAACAGGACCCACCCAACATTGCAACAATCACCAAGTCACCGCGGTGTCTCGTCGTCATCCCCCAGTAGTACTGGAGGAGGCAAATTCTCGTGGCCCGGTTTGACACTGTCCACGGAAACCTTGAAGATGTTCGAGGGGATCGGCCGGCTGTGGAACAATGGTTCCTTCGACTCCATTATCGTCGCCTTCCCCACGTCCACCTTCTGGTCGCCGATGGTGTACAATATGGTTCACGGGGTTTCGTCGGCCTACAAAGAAAAGTCTGCGACGTGAGACATCTGAAAGGCAACGAAAACGGGAGATTATACATTTATATTGAAGGGGGCCGGTGTGATAGATACCGTGAGGGCGTCGAGCTCAGCCAAAGACGAAGCACCGCCTAGCACGTCCAGTGCGGGAGCCGGTGCGGGAGCAGGTGCAGCTGCAGGTGCTGGTGCAACACTAGTGGAGCTGTTCCCCGCCAAGAAGTCAGCAAGGGGAAAGTCCGCTTCATTTTTTTCTGGATTTTGCCTGGTCCAATTGAAAATGGTCGGAACCAAGGTAGTAGAAATATCTACTGCCACCTGTTTTGCGGCAGCTACCGCTGTTGCGACTGTCTGCGTTGATTTCTTCTCAACCGCAATCTCAACCCTCTTGTGGATGTTTTCTTCATATAACCTCTGTCTTTCCTTTCTCTCCTCCGTGGTCTCATGGTAGTACTTCTTCCACGTGGCGCCGTCTCCGACACCGTGCACGCGTCCATACGACGGTCGAGTATCCACCGGTTGTTGTTTCAATATGTTCAACGCCCGGTTGAATGGAGTGTCCCACTTGGGCCTCGCCAATGCCTCAGACTGCGAGTTGCTTTCGGCCGCAATCCTGTGCTGCTCTCTCTGCAAAGGGCAGAAGGATCGTTTACAATATGACTAACGTGTGCAGTCGAATTGATCAGAAACTAAAATTACCAGCAGTCTCATGAACTCTGTAATGACCGGTGTTGTCTCATAAACCTTCTTCACTGGGTCCCAACGGTGCCGGGCCTTGAGGACGTCACACTCCTGCGGGACGGTGAACTCCGCCAAGGGGTCTGGGATGCCCAGACTCGCGGCTTCCGCGTCCTCCTTGGCCCATTTCGACCTCTTTCCGTCGTAGCCACGGCTTCCGAGGTGGTGGCTCCCAAAGTTCCTCTCTTGAAGCCCCTTCATGTACTTAGACTTTTTTTGGCATCTTCGGCCTTGCAAGCCTCCTTGAATATTTGAAACTGCTCTTCCGTGATTGTCGGATTATACTTTACAATCTCGTAGTAGGGTTCCTTCTTGTCGATGATCCTTGCTTTCACTCGATTTTTCCAGGCGGCCAACGCGTTGCTAAACTTGGTCATGGCGTATTTGTTTATCTTCTTCATTGTCAGGTCCTCATCTGGATCTTTATAATCCTTCTCATTCCGGCCCGGGAACAAGAATATCTGGTGAAACTTCTTTAGGAGGGAGCTCCTCATATTTTCTATCTTCTGTAGTTTCTCATCGTTGATAGTGGCGGTTGTCCGTACGATGCAGCCTATTTGATTGTCGTAGCATCGACGCGCTTCCTCGGGCGCCATTGGCTCAAAATTGCCATCGTCCACCTCCGTGACCACCACTCTAGTAGTCCTGAGTTTGTTAGGAACTCGTTGCCTCTTTGCTTTCGGTTCTACACCGGCTCCGCTCCCCGAGGCAGCGCCGGACTCAGTCTCAGTGCCGGTCACGATGTCGGTCTGAGTCTGAGCGCCGGTCTCAGTCTCAGCACCGGTCTGCGTGTCGGTCTCAGTCCCCGATGCCACCGGTGGGCCCAGCAATAACATCGGTTGATCATCGGTAAGGCTAAAAAATTCATCTGCCGCCCGGTAGGCATCGTCGCAATCACCAGAACCCTGTCCTTCATCGTTGCTAGCCATGTTTCCTATGATTAAATCTAGTCAATTAATTCTAGACCTAATAAAATGAATAAGGACATAAAAAAGGCCTA
Organism: Triticum dicoccoides; assembly: GCF_002162155.2. Classification (NCBI taxonomy): domain Eukaryota; kingdom Viridiplantae; phylum Streptophyta; class Magnoliopsida; order Poales; family Poaceae; genus Triticum; species Triticum dicoccoides. The sequence goes on from NC_041384.1 coordinate 377,289,606, forward strand.
TTGTTTTGTAGGAATGTTGACTCCTTCCTGGTGCGGCAAATCACGGGCACTCGATATGTCCTAGTTTGTAGCACAAGTCATGCCGAAATTCACGGAAAATTTCGGCATGACCTTTGCTAAAAAGTGGACAAATTGAGAACCTGAAATTTGCTGGAACAAAAATGAATCAACATTCCGGCAAAACATAGGCCACTCAGCATCATTCCCTGGAAACAGTGTTCAAATATCCTTCTTCGGCACCGCAGCACATGTCAAAATATACACGAGCAACCACATGTCCAAATTTCACAAGCTAATTCAAAAACAAAGTGTAGAAGAAAATTCATTTAACTACTAATAGAACAAAATTCAGTTAACTTTAGTGCTCTATAATGATGAAAGGAAAAAAATTCAGTTAACTACTAATTTCATTCATTTAGGTTATACATTTAACATCACCTAATTAACCTACTGTACCACTACTACTAGCAGCACTACTAACCTAATTAACCTAGCAAAACTCTAGTGCCCTAACTGAAAAACATCTAATTAACATCTACTAGTACCACTATTGCCCTAACCAAATTAACATCTACTAGTATCACTATATACTATACAAGCAGCATCTACCCTAATTAAACCGTACTGCCCTAACTAACTTTTGTTGTAAACCAAATTTTTTGCTCTAACATCTACTACTTAACATCCTTTGCTCTAAACTAAAAAATTTGCTATAAACAAAATTTTTCTCTACTAATTTTTTCTCTAAAATGCAGAGAGAGATGAGTGGGGGGAGGGGTGGGGGACTTACAGAGAGGGGAGAGACGATGGCGAGGAGGTGCTCGGTGACGGAGGCAGGGGCGGAGAGGGCGGGCTCGGGCACGGGCAACGGCGGTCCTGGGCGGGCTCGGGAGGCGGTGAGGTGGAGGGCACCGACGGTGACGTCAAGGGCGGTCTTGGGCGGCGGCGTTGAGGCTGAGGGCGGCCTCGGGCGGCGGCGGTGAGGATGACGGCGGCCTCGGGGGGAGACGGTGAGGTTGCGGGCGTCCACGCCGGCAGGAGACGGCGGCGAAGTGGGGCGACGGTGAATTAGGGAGACAGCAGCAAGGGCGAGGGATTTGGGGAAGAAGTGGTGGCCGGGGGTGGGGGGGAAACCGCTGTTTAAGTGAAACGTAACGGTAGCGCATGTCTAAAAACGCGCTATAGCTAAGTTAGCTATAGCGCGTTTCCTGAAACCCGCTACTGCTATTCCTTTCTCCTTTTTTCCCTTTTTTCTTTTATTTTTCTTTGCATTTTATTTTTTTTCCTTTCTCCTTTTTCTATTTCTTTCATTTTCATTTACTTTTCTACTTGTTTTTCACTTTATTTTATTCCGGTAGCAGCAGCGCCTTACACGTAAGCGCGCTATAGCTAAGGAGAGTAGTAGTAGCGCTGGGCCAGTATACGCGCTACTGCTAGGTTGGGCTAGCCATCTGCGCCCAGTTCAAACATAGCAGCAGCACTTTTCGCTAGTACGCGCTACTGCAAAAGTCATAGCAGTAGCGCAGTTTATTTATGTGCGCTGCTTCTAAGTAGCAGTAGCGTTTGATTTTGTACAGCGCTACTGGTAAGATTCTGTGTATAGGCTTTTCCCTAGTAGTGCAAGCCACATCAAATGAACCAAGCAGTTAACTAAACACCAATTGAACAATATAACATACTCCTAATAGAAGATCAGACAGTTAACCAAACCAAGCATGCTTAACTACTTGGAAATATTGCACCCTGAAGAATTGAACACCACATTTGTAGAATTGAACCAAGCAGTTAATTGAACACCACATTGCACGACATATAGAACATATATACTATAGCAAAAGATTGCATGGTAAAAGTAGATAGCACAATTCACTAGAATTTGTTAAGGACTGAACATGGGTCCTTATAGTGAGCTAATAAGACAAGCTGCTCCTCATTGTCGGAGATATCAAGGACGATTGGCTCCTTGGACATGGAAGAGGGCGAGGCCTCCGCATCGTGGGTGCCCTCTTTGTAGTGGTGAGTTGCCTGAGCCGCTCCGGGCACCTACCTGCTGGCTCTCGAGATGAGATAAGCACGTGCATGCTAAGAAAACACCTCATAGTCTTTGTCGAAGGCACCGACGGTGGCCTTGAGAAAACGCCATGAATTGTCATTTAAAGCAGCCAACCGCATCGCTGCGTCGGCACGCGAGGCGTCAATGGTGGCCCCGACGGCAAGGTGCTCCTCCAAGATCTGGGGGTCGGCACGAATGGCAGCCATCGCGACCTCATCTGCGCGTGCGGCTGCGATTTGCTTCTTCACTGCCAAATGCTCCTTGAGGTCCTGGCTATACTACATGCACCATGGCTTAGGCCAGCGCTTATTTGGTGGAGGGGTCGGTGATTTGGGTGGACAGTTTCGCACTCATGCCGGCGGTCGGGGCATGTGGGATGTGGAAGGAGGAGAACGATGGGGTCGGGTGTGGATTGCCTGCCTGGATAAGCGAGGCCGAGCAGCGTGAAGGAGGGTAGCCGGCGAGGAGGAGGCGGCACTTCAAGCAAGGAGTGAAGGTTTGAACTTGGAAAGGAAGGCGGAAACAGGGGAATGTGGCTTTTGGTAAGGGGGAGGGGCGGGGAGGTAGATATTTCCGCGGAAGCCAAACATTTGGAATCGCTTCAGACAAAAAAAAGGCGCACGAAGTGTCATCAGACACAGTCCCTTATTCAGAGCGGGCTGTGGACTGTAGCCGTCACACCTTATCGCGTAAGCCGTATGCGTACTATACTGCGACGGTGCTCCAAGATATTTTGTGCGGCATCTCACACGGTTGGTCATAATAAACTGTGTGGGATCTACTTAATTTTTCATCTTGATTTCAATTACATAATGGGGTCACAGCGGCCATGGACGGTGTTTGAATTGCTAGACCTTTTATCTGCAGTGATCATAAAAGAATTGGAATTATTCAGGGTTCCTTTGGACATTTTTATGCATTAAGTCAGTTTTCAATGCATTTATGTGCATAATTCAAATTTGAACTACATGCACATGCTCCAGTGCATATAAATTCGTTGAAACATCAAATCTTTGTCCTTGGGTGCATGCTTAGGTCCCATGCAACAAATGAGAATGAATTTCAAACACCAGGACACCGTTGATTGCCGGCAAAACATTAAGATGCCTGGTTTTTAAATTCTAGTAAATCCAAAACTTGTCTGAAATTCATGAAACTTGGCATGCTATCATGGAGCGGCATCAACATGCTGTGGTAAATTTTTTGTCCCATTTGGGGAAGGTTTGGGTATATACTTCTCACAAACCAGAGCTTCTCACAACAAGCATGATGGTTTCGGTAGGGAACGCCCCACCTTTGGGGATGAAATGATATCCATTGCCTCTAATTGCTTTCAATAATTTTCTCGTGTCAACATAGAGCAATAGGAGTGTTGTGTTATTTTTTGTGATTTTTCGGGGTTCGTTTGGACATTTTTATGCATTAAGTGAGTTTTCAATGCATTTATGTGCATAATTCAAATTTGAACTACATGCACATGCTCTAGTGCATATAAATTGGTTGAAAAATCAAATCTGTGTCCTTGGGTGCATGCTTAGGTCCCATGCAAGAAATGGGAATGAATTTCGAACACTAGGGCGCCGTTGATTGTCGGCAAAACATTGAGATGTCTGGTTTTTAAATTCTAGTAAATCCAAAACTCGTCTGAAATTTATGAAACTTGACATGCTATCATGGAGTGGCATCAACATGTCATGGTAAATTTTTTGTCTCATTTGGGGTAGGTTTGGGTATATGCTTCAGACAAACCAGAGCTTCTCACAACATGCGTGATGGTTTCGGTAGGGAACGCCCCACCTTTGGGGATGAAACGATATCCATTGCCTCTTATTGCTTTCAATTTTTTTCTCGTGTCAACATAGAACAACAGGAGTGTTGTGTTATTTTTTGTGATTTTTCAGGGTTCGTTTGGACATTTTTTATGCATTAACTGAGTTTTCAATGCATTTATGTGCATAATGCAAATTTGAACTACATGCACATGCTCCAGTGCATATAAATTGGTTGAAAAATCAAATTTGTGTCCTTGAGTGCATACTTAGGTCCCATGCAAGAAATGAGAATGAATTTCGAACACGAGGGCACCGTTGATTGCCGGCAAAACATTGAGATGCCCAATTTTTTTTAATTCTAGTAAATCCAAGACTCGTCTAAAATTCATGAAACTTGGCATGCTATCATGGAGCGGCATCAACATGTCATGGTAAAGTTTTTGTCCCATTTGGGGCAGGTTTGGGTATATGCTTCTCACAAACTAGAGCTTTTCACAACAAGCATGACGGTTTCGGTAGGGAACGCCCCACCTTTGGGGACGAAACGATATCCATTGCCTCTTATTGCTTTCAAAAAATTTCTCGTGTCAACATAGGACAACATGAGTGTTGTGTTATTTTTTTTGTGATTTTTCGGGGTTCGCTTGGACATTTTTATGCATTAACTGAGTTTTCAATGCATTTATGTGCATAATTCAAATTTGAACTACATGCACATGCTCCGGTGCATATAAATTTGTTGAAAAATCAAATCTGTGTCCTTGGGTGCATGCTTAGGTCCCATGCAATAAATGGGAATGATTTCAAACACCAGGGCACCGTTGATTACCGGCAGAACATTGAGATGCCTGGTTTTTAAATTCTACTAAATCCAAAACTCGTCTGAAATTCATGAAACTTGGCATGCTATCATGGAGTGGCATCAACATGCCGTGGTAAATTTTTTGTCCCATTTGGGGAAGGTTTGGGTATATGCTTCTCACAAACCAGAGCTTCTCACAACAAGCGTGATGGTTTCGATAGGGAACATCCTACCTTTGGGGATGAAATGATATCCATTGCCTCTTATTGCTTTCAATTTTTTTCTCGTGTCAACATAGAACAACAGGAGTGTTGTGTTATTTTTTGTGATTTTTCGGGGTTCGTTTGGACATTTTTATGCATTAAGTGAGGTTTTAATGCATTTATGTGCATAATTCAAATTTGAACTACATGCACATGCTCCAGTGCATATAAATTGATTGAAAAATCAAGTATGTGTCCTTGGTTGCATGCTTAGGTCCCATGCAAGAAATGGGAATGAAGTTCAAACACCAGGGCACCGTTGATTGCCGGAAAAACATTAAGATGCCTGGTTTTTAAATTCTAGTAAATCCAAAACTCATCTGAAATAAATGAAACTTGGCATGCTATCTTGGAGCAGCATCAAGATGTTGTGGTAAATTTTTTGTTCCATTTGGGGCAGGTTTGGGTATATGTTTCTCACAAACCAGAGCTTCTCACAACAAGCATGATGGTTTTGATAGGGAACATCCCACCTTTGGGGACGAAACAATATCCATTGCCTCTTATTTCTTTCAAATTTTTTCTCGTGTCAACATAGAACAACAGGAGTGTTGTGTCAATTTTTGTGATTTTCGGGGTTCGTTTGGACATTTTTATGCATTAACTGAGTTTTCAATGCATTTATGTGCATTTCAAATTTGAACTACATGCACATGCTCCAGTGCATATAAATTGGTTGAACAATCAAATCTGTGTCCTTGGGTTCATGCAAGAAATGCAAATGAATTTCAAACACCAGGGCACCGTTGATTGCCGGCAAAATGTTGAGATACTTTGTTTTTAAATTCTAGTAAATCTAAAACTCGTCTGAAATTAATGAAACTTGGCATGCTATCATGGAAGGGCACTCGACATGCTGTGGTATTTTTCGTGTCATTTTGAGAGAAGGCACACTCGAATAATGACAGCCAACAAAGGCATTTTGAAAAAAAAATAGCTGCCACTTTAATATCTCAAATGTTTGTATAATTCAAACCATGTGCATTCGGTTAAACATTCATGTGACGCCATGTGTCTTGGTTTTAATGACTATAGGAGGTGTCGTGTGGACAGCTGCTTGACTGAACGGGAGGCGTGCGAGCGCAGTCCGGTGTGTAGGCTCACTGGGAAGCATACAAGCTGTTCAACACAGGATTTGTGCATCTCTTCAATGCAAACGGTTCAAATTTCGGTATGCAAATTAAAGCCGGACTTCGGCACTAATACAAAAGACACTGTGATTTGTCAAAATATGTAGCTAAAAATCAATAGCACTATCTATTTTTTGCAACTAAAATTCAGTAGTTAAGCATAGATTTCATTCATACTAGAGATTAAGCAGTCGTTCTCACTAGGAAGCATGACAGCCTTGGACCACCGCCCGCCTCGCTCCCACTGGTCTATATTAATGGCGCCGCCGAGCGGCCGCACCCCCCATCCTTGCCACACACACAATTCCTCTCTCTCCGCCCACATCCTCGACGCTGCTCTGAGTCCTCAAAGCCGTCGGTGTACGAGGATGCCGCCAAAGCGCCCCATCGGAGGGAGTGGCGACGCCGGGGCTGCTAAAGCACCGGAGCACAGCGTGAATATGGAGATAGAGGTTTCCGTCCCCGCCGATGAGGTGGAGAACGAGGCTGACAACAAGCGGAGGCGGGTCGAGAAAGAACCGCAAGCGACTCCAGCAGGCCTAGACTTCATCAACAACGTCCCCGATGATATGTTGATAGTCATCATATCCCTCCTCCCAATCAAATATCGGGCGAGGACAGCCGCCCTTTCCCGGCGGTGGCGCACCCTATGGCTCCACACCTCTGTCGACCTCCTCGATGCCCACAAGCTCTGCCATGGCTATCGCCAAAGCTTGGATGCGTTCTCCCAGATCCTCGACAGTCACGATGGCCCAATAAAAGGCCTTTTCACGGGCAAGTTCCGTTCCGTTCCAAGCTTGATGAGTGGTTCCGATCCCGCGCCATAGATCAGCTCAAGAAGCTAAGTTATAATGATGGGCATATGTGCTTGCTGCCAACATCCGCGATCCGCGCTCCGCTTGGCGCCCATGCTGCACCTTGACAAGTTCATGAACTGCCATTCCCCCCTTACTGATGCGCCCGCTCTTTTTCTACCATGACTGAAGCACCTCGAGCTCGTCTGTACTGCACTCGAGTTCCTTCGTCTTCAGGCGATGAATTGGTCGAGTACCTTGCACATCACCTCCAGGACTCTCCGGACTATTTATGTATGTTGCTGGTGCTGCAACAAGAGATCACAAAAGGTGGACCACAATATGGTCATCTAGGACACACCTTCACTTGAGAGATTACTTGTAGTTGATCAACAAGGTCCAACAAGAATCAATGTCATTTCTGCACTGAAATTGAAAGTGGTGGGCTACTCGTCTGTCAAATACTACAACTTTCAGGTACAACAGTCGCCTTATATACCTCTCCTTCTAGATATCAACGTTATTTCTAGTTTTGAAGATGTATGTTCGTCCATCATCCAACGAAGCTTCACCTAGACTCTAGGCACAGTGAAGGTCTTAGCACTAGAATCTGTAGGCCCCAACGTGGACCAAGTTGTCAGTTGCCTAAGATGCTTTCTGTGCCTAAAGAAGCTGTATATCGAGGTGATGTTCCTTTCCTATTAAATGTTAACCATAAGGGAGTTCAATTTTTTGCACCTTTTCCCAAGTTTACAATGACAATGTACTATGATTTCTGAAGGAATTTTGGAGGATTTTAGGACATACACCCCACCCCATATTGGTTGCTTCATTCATATGGTTACAATCATCCATAAGCATTTCTCCTTTGGATTCATCTGTACTAGTTTTCTTAGGGAATTTTGCATCCAATCCAACCTCTTGTGAAGAAGGCTACATGTTTCTAGATTGTAATAAAATACCCATCTTAATCATGCCAGATCGAGGATGGCACGTCGGTGCATTTTACAAATCCTGCAAACCAAATGGGCATGCAGCAGTGTTCAAAACTGCATGTAGGCACTTACACGTTCTCTTCTTTTGTAGTACATATTAGGCCCGGCGGTGGATGATGTTTATAACGACAATCACATCGAATGCCTGGATCTGCATCTCTCAAATATTACTTTGAAATCCTACCGAGGGACCCCACCGGAGATTACACTCGACAAGTTCTTTCTTGCCAGAGCAAAGGTGCTGAGGGTACTGAGGTTGAACACGCATTTAATTAGGAAAGATCAATGGTATGATTATCTGAGCCAGCTGATACTATGGAATGGAAGTGCTTCCAAAAATGCCAAACTTCATATTGGAAGAGCATATGGCAAAGCAATTGGAAGTTATTGTGTCAAACCCATATATGATTTGTCAGCGGTTGATCCCTTTTCAGAAATGATGCAACTTGCAATGTTTGAATTTGGGCGTTGTAATCTTTGAATTTGAACCTTGCAATATTTATGATATTTGTTATATTGAACCGTTTCTGTTCTCTTGTCTCAACGCAAACAGTTCATCTGGGTGAACTGCATGTCATACATCGCACACACCTTGATCTAGCTGACCGTTTATTTTGTGTTGCCTAATCACAAATAGTTCGTCCGAGTGAACTGTATGATGTACATAGCACACACCTTCATCTGGCTGGCCGTTTCTTTTGTGTTGCCTAATCACAAACAGTTCACCCGAGTGAACCGTATGCTGTACATCACACACACCTTCATCTGGCCACCCGTTTCTTTTGTTCCTCCTCATCAAAAACGGTTAAGTGAACTGAACCGTACGCCCTTAATCGCACACGCAACTAAAATCTGAACCGTGTTTGATGCATCCGTCATCGCAAACATTTTGCGCCTTTTTGATGGTTTTTTACACCACCATTTGCGATTATTGCATCGCACACAGTTTCGTCGAAGGGTCTCTGATCGTAGTATCGCGTTAATGGCATCCTGAAGTAGTGAGGACTTGATACTTAATGCTATGGTTGGGTTTTACCTTAATGATCTTTGGTAGTTGCGGATGCTTGCTAGAGTTCCAATCATAAGTGCATATGATCCAAGTACAGAAAGTATGTTAGCTCATGCCTCTCCCTCATATAAAATTAAAATAATGATCACCGGTCTAGTTATCGATCACCTAGGGACAAATGACTTTCTTGTGTGACAAAAGCTATCTACTTTTATTATCTTGGAATTTATTCATAGTTTTATTCTTGCAAAGTACTTCTAGTTTTAATCTTGTTCTAGGTAAAGCAAACGTTAAAGTGTGTATAGAGTTGTATCGTCGGTCGATAGAACTTGAGGGAATATTTGTTCTACCTTTAGATCTTCGTTGGGTTCGACACTCTTATTTACCGAAAAAGGCTACAAACGATCCTCTATACTTGTGGGTAATCAAGACCTTTTTCTAGCACCGTTGCCGGGGAGCAATAGCGTGGGGTGAATATTCTCATGTGTGCTTGTTTGGTTTACCTTTAAGTAGTTTTTATTTTCTGTTCTAAGTTGTTCTCTATCTTTAGTTATGGATATGGAACACGAAATACCAAAAAAATAGTTGTACTTGCTACTCATGGAGATGGGGAACCTCCTAAAACTCTCAATGCTCATTATGTGAAAAATATTAAACACTACTTTGATAATCCTGAGAAAACCCCATTCAACTTGATAATGGGAGATACATTGGATCAACATGAATACTTTAGGGATTATTGCTTGGATCAAAAAGGGAAACTGTTATGGGATCAAATTCATATGTTGCATTGGTATGCTCGGGATCTATGTTTGAGATATGATTATACTTGTTGCTCTAGGATGAAGGCTCCACACCTTCTCTTTTCATGCAATTTAATGATAATGAAACATTGGCTTCTTATGCTAATGGTAGATATGATTACTATGATGTGGAACGAATACAAAAATTTGTTGCTTTTAAGGGTGCTTATGAAATTGAATCTTTGTTTGAAAAGTATGAAGATTTTGATGATGTTGTTTAGAGACCTAAAATTTTTGCTATACTTAAATATTTCTATGAGAATTATAAATAGAATTCCGATATTGATGTATTTATTGATGAAGTTTCGGCTGCCCAAGAAGAGACTAATATTTTGCATGAATCTATGGAAGAAGAGATTGATGAAACTGTGAGCTCATTGGATGAAAAATATGATGAGAGAGCGAAGAACAAAAGGAGGAAAAGCGGATTAGCTACCCGTGCCCACCTTCTAATGAGAGTAACTCTTTATCCCATACATTGTTTAATTTCCCTTCGTGCTTACCAAAGGATGAATTCTATGATGATTTCTATGATCCCATTGATTCATTTGAAATATCCCTTTTTGATGAACTTGATGCTTGATATGCTTGTGCCCATGATGCCAATATGAATTATGCTTATGGAGATGAAATTGCTATAGTTCCTTATATTAAGACTGAAATTTTTGATATTGCACCCAAACATGATAGTCCTACTATCTTTTTGAATTCTCCAACCTACACTATATCGGAGAAGTTTGCTCTTATTAAGGATTATATTGATGGGTTGCATTTTACTACTACACATGATGATTCTGATGAGTATCATATGCATGTCCTTGCTGCTCCTACTTGCAATTATTATGATAGAGGAACCATATCTCCACCTCTCTATGTTTCCAACACGATAAAATTGTCAGAAACTATTTATACTATGCATTGGCCTTTACTTGATGTGCATGAATTGTTCTTTTATGACCTGCCGATGCATAGGAAGAGAGTTAGACTTCATCATTGCATGATATATGTTTCTTTGTGCTCACTACTAAATTACAAATAATTGCTATTTAAAATTGGCTTTGATATACCTTGGGATCTGGGTGGATCGATTATTTGAGCACTTTATGCCTAGGTTAATGGATTTAAAGAAAGCGCTGCCAGGGAGACAACATAGAAGTTTTAGACAGACATTTATTTCTGTCGTGTGCTTTTATAAAGTTTAAAAACAAAAAATATACATAGGGGAACTTAAAACTTTACAAAAAGAAAAGTGAAAGTGAGAAAGACGAGCACCGTGGAAGCGGGAGCATGCCTTGAACTTTTTTCATGCCCATGGAAACTTTATGAATCTGAATTAAAGAAACTTTTCAACAAAAGTAATTATCCCCTTGTACGAATCCATTGTATTGTAAAAATAATGTGCCAAGATTTGCCTTTAGGATGATTAGATTGCTTGTTGGTATGTGCGGTGCAAAAAACAGAAACTTTGGCTGTAGTGCGTGGTTTTACATTTTTTTTACCGGAATGTCAAAAGTTTCTGAAATTTCTACGTAGTACTACTATGCAAAAAAATTATTTTGTCCTAAATTTTCACAATTTTTGGATTTACAGAAGTATGGTCAATGTTCATATTACTACGTACTGTCCTGTTTTTCACATATTCTATTTTTGATGCATTGTTTTGCTTGTTTTGATGAAACTATCGATTGTATCGGCGGTATAGGCCATGGAGAAGTTATAATACAGTAAGGATAATGCAAAAACAAAATATGAATGGGTTTGCAATAGTCCTTAAAGTAGTGATTTGCATTATTATACTAAAGGATCTCACGAGGGTTTTTGTTAAGTTTTGCGTGGGTGAAGTGTTCAAAGATCAAGGAGGTCTTGATATGAGGAGAATGAGAAGAGACAAGAGTTCAAGCTTGGGGATGCCCAAGGCACCCTGGTACGTCTCCAACGTATCTATAATTTTTGATTGCACCATGCTATATTATCTACTGTTTCGGACATTATTGGGCTTTATTATCCACTTTCATATTATTTTTGGGACTAACCTATTAACTGGAGGCCCAACCCAGAATTGCTGTTTTTTGCCTATTTTAGGGTTTCGAAGAAAAGGAATATCAAACAGAGTCCAAACGGAATGAAACCTTCGGGAACGTGATTTTCTCAACGAACAAGACCGAGGAGACTTGGACCCTACGTCAAGACACAAAAGAGGAGGCCACGAGGTAGGGGGCGCGCCTACCCCCCAGGCGCGCCCTCCACCCTCGTGGGCCCCATGTTGCTCCACCGACGTACTCCTTCCTCCTATATATACGTACGTACCCCCAAACGATCAGATACGGAGCCAAAACCCTAATTCCACCGCCGCAACTTTCTGTATCCACGAGATCCCATCTTGGGGCCTATTCCGGAGCTCCGCCAGAGGGGGCGTCGATCACGAAGGGCTTCTACATCATCACCATAGCCCTCCGATGAAGTGTGAGTAGTTTACCTCAGACCTACGGGTCCATAGTTATTAGCTAGATGGCTTCTTCTCTCTTTTTGGATCTCAATACAATGTTCTCCCTCTCTCTTGTGGTGTGTTTGTTGAGACCGATGAATTGTGGGTTTATGATCAAGTCTATCTATGAACAATATTTGAATCTTCTCTGAATTCTTTTATGTATGATTGGTTATCTTTGCAAGTCTCTTCGAATTATCAGTTTGGTTTGGCCTACTAGATTGATCTTTCTTGCAATGGGAGAAGTTCTTAGCTTTGGGTCCAATCTTGCGGTGTCCTTTCCCAGTGACAATAAGGGCAGCAAGGCACGTAATGTATTGTTGCCATCGAGGATAAGAAGATGGGGTTTTCATCATATTGCATGAGTTTATCCCTCTACATCATGTCATCTTGCTTAAGGCGTTACTCTGTTTTCACTAACTTAATACTCTAGATGCATGCTGGATAGCGGTCGATGAGTGGAGTAATAGTAGTAGATGCAGGCAGGAGTCGGTCTACTTGTCTCAGACGTGATGCCTATATACATGATCATGCCTAGATATTCTCATAACTATGCTCAATTCTGTCAATTTCTCAATAGTAATTCATTCACCCACCGTAGAATACTTATGCTCTTGAGAGAAGCCACTAGTGAAACCTATGGCCCCCAGGTCTATCTTCATCATATTAATCTTCCAATACTTTGCTATTTGTCTTGCTTTTATTTTACTTTGCATCTTTATCATAAAAATACCAAAAATATTATCTTATCATATCTATCAGATCTCACTCTCGTAAGTGGCCGTGTAGGGATTGACAACCCCTTATCACGTTGGTTGCGAGGATTTATTTGTTTTGTGCAGGTACGAGGGACTCGCGCGTAGCCTCCTACTAGATTGATACCTTGGTTCTCAAAAACTGAGGGAAATACTTACGCTACTCTGCTGCATCATCCCTTCCTCTTCGGGGAAAAACCAACGCAGTGCTCAAGAGGTAGCACACCCCAATAAATATTCAAGGAGACTCAAGCGTCTAAGCTTGGGGATGCCCCGGAAGGCATCCCATCTTTCTTCAACAAGTATCGGTATGTTTTGGTTTTCGTTTCGTTCACGTGCTATTTGTAAATCTTGGAGCGTCGTGTGCTTTTTTTAATGCACCATGCTGGTATGAGATAGTCCTTGGTTGATTTATAGAATGCTCATTGCACTTCACTTATATCTTTTGAGCATGGCTTTATCGAATGCTTCACGTGCTTCACTTATATCTTTTGAAGTTTGGATTGCTTGTTTCTCTTCACATAGAAAACCATTATTTGTAGAATGCTCTTTTGCTTCACTTATATTTATTAGAGCATGGTCTTTTGTAGAAAGAATTAAACTATCATGCTTCACTTATATCTATTTAGAGAGTCGACGGGAATTGGTCATTCACATGGTTAGTCATGAAATCCTACATAAAACTTGTGGATCACTGAATATGATATGTTTGATTCCTTGCAATAGTTTTGTGATATAGAGATGATAATATGTGGGAGGTACTAGTAAATGGTCGTGGTCAGTAACAATATTGGTGTTAAGGTTTGTGATTCCCGAAGCATGCATGTATAGTCTCTCATTACGCTATGAACTTGGAGCATGATTTATTACTGATTGTCTTCCTTATGAGTGGCGGTCGGGGACGAGCGATATCGCTTGAAGCTACGTTGGTATTTCCCCAAAGAGGAAGGGATGATGCAGCACAGCGGCGGTAGGTATTTCCCTTAGATGTGAAATCAAGGTTATCGAATCAGTAGGAGAACCAAGCAACACAACATAAAATAGCACCTGCACACAAATAACAACTTCTTGCAACCCGACGTGTTAAAGGGGTTGTCAATCCCTTCTGGGGTATGACGCCTCAAGATAGGCAAACGGACGTGAGGTAAATTTGTAGTAGATTGATAGATCGAATGCCAAATAAATAAATGAGAATAAATTGCAGCAAAGTATTTTGGGGTTTTTGGATTAATAGATCTGAAAATAAATGCCAAGGAAAATAGATCGCAAAGGCAAATAATATGAGAAAGAGACCCGGGGGCCATAGGTTTCACTAGCGACTTCTCTCGAGAACAATAGCAAACGGTGGGTGAAAAAATTACTATTTGGAAATTGATAGAACTTCAAATACTCATGATGGTATCCAGGCAATGATCATTACATAGGCATCACATCCAAGATTAGTAGACCGACTCCAGCCTGCATCTACTACTATTACTCCACACATTGACCGCTATCCAGCATGCATCTAGTGTATTAAGTTCATGGAGAAACAGAGTAATGCAATACGAACAATGACATGATGTAGAAAAGATCTATCTATGTAGAGATAGACCCCATCATTTTATCCTTAGTAGTAACGATACATACGTGTCGCTTCCCGTTCGTCACTGGGATCAGGCACTGTAAGACCGAACCCACTACAAAGCACCTCTTACCATTGCAAGATAAATAGATCGAGTTGGCTAAACAAAACCCAAATATTGGAGAATAAATACGAGGCTATAAGCAATCATGCATAAAAAGATCAAAGAAACTCAAATACTTTCATGGATATAAAAACATAGATTTGATCATAAACTCAAAGTTCATCGATCCCAACAAATACACTGCAAAAGAGTTACATCATATGGATCTCCAAGAGTCCATTGTATTGAGAATCAAGAGAGAGAGAGAGAGGAAGCCTGATACGTCCATTTTGCATCATGTTTTTATATCAATATTTATTGCATCATGGGTTGTTATTACACATTATGTCACAATACTTATGCCTAATCTCTCTTATTTTACAAGGTTTACATGAAGAGGGAGAATGCCAGCAGCTGGAATTCTGGGCTGGATAAGGAGCAAATATTAGAGACCTATTCTACACAACTCCAAAAGTCATAAAACTCCACGGGAGTCATTTTTATAATATATAAAAAATATTGGGCGAAGGAAGCACCAGAGGGGGGCCATCCACCATCCACGAGGGTGGGGGCGCGCCCTACCCCCCTGGGTGCGCCCCCTACCTCGTGAGCCCCCTGGCAGGCCTCCGATGCCCATATTTGGCTATATGAAGTATTTCGCATATAAGAGTCATTTCAATAATTTAATCATGGTCTTCTCCTATCGACCCCCAAAGAAAAGAAAAGAAATAAAACTATTTACACGGGAAAGCTCCCAACAAGCAAAACAAGAACATGAAATCTTTTTGGGTTTTCTTTTTAATTACTACTACAAGCATGGAAATTAAACTAGCTAAAAGCTACAACTAATTTTTTTGGTTTTTCTTAAGGTTTATTAAACACACAAGAAGAAAGCATAAAAAGGAAAATAAACTAGCATAGATGATACAATGAAAAAGTATGAGCACCGACATCTAGCAATGAGTGTGTGAACATAAATGTAATGTCAGTGAGAAATATGTACTCCCCAAAGCTTAGGCTTTTGGCCTAAGTTGGTCTATGGCCATGGCTGGCCTGGCGGATATCCATAATAAAGCTGGGGTTGTACTGCGATGAAGAAGACTCTGATTGCCACTGGTTGGCAATCATCTCCGGATCCTACTGGTAATCAGACTGTCGTGGAGGATCAACTGGTGGTTCCGACTCTGGCTCTGTGGCTAGTGCAGGGTTCTGGTAGGCGTGAATGTCCTCCGGCGAGACAAGGTACTGACCTGCAGATAAATCAAACAAGGAAGGAGTAGGCAAGGTAATAGTCTCTGGATGATGATTATCAAAGAACAATTTGTATTTAAGCTCCCCTTCCCTATTCTTTATAATGAAGTCATGTGCTACCATACTCTTATAATCTAAATAAACACGAGGCAGTAGTTTTTCTTCCTTCTCATAATGCCTAATAGGTATGTTAAAATGTGCAGCTAGGCGTGAAGCATAGATACCACCAAAGATGGGGCCCTTTGTACGGTTCAGACTCAACCGTTTAGCAATAATACCGCCCATACTCACAGAGTTATCACAAAATAAACCGTGCAACAAAATAATAATATCAGGAACACTAAGGTTTCCACAGTTTCCGCGACCAATTAAGCAATTACTAGCAAATATTGCAAAGTAGCGTAAAACAGGAAAATGTATGCTAGTGATTCGTGCATCGGAAACCTTCCTCGTTTCCCCTACGGTGATGGAATCAATAAACCCATCCACATCATCACGATGTGGTTCCTCTATTTTGCCCTCGAAAGGGATCAAACAAATCCAACAAAAATCATAAAGTTACATCTTCTTAACCACATCATATAAATGAAACTCTACTGAAGGAGGTGATTCCCTAGGATAATAGTAGAAGTTTTGCACAAAAGTATTGGTGAGTAAGAGATACTGTTCGCGTTGGTCGTGGAGGAAGTCGGTGAGGCCTGCATTATTAGCCAATTCATAGAAATCCTCATACATCCCGGTTGCTCTCAAGAATTCATCGGAGGGCCATTCACATGGCCTAACCTCCGCGGTGCGAGGCAAATTATATTTGGGCTTCTCTGCCTCTTCATTTTGCTTTTCCCTTGAGCTTCGGCTCGATGAGCCCCTCAAAAATCTCTTTATCATTTTCTGAAAAAATCTGAAATTTTTAGTAACTTCGAAATAAAAGTAAACCAAACTCAATAATATTGATAGCAACTACTCCTACAAGTGCCTATAGCCTATATCATGCATCAAAACTACTTGGAACCATCACTACAAAAAAATACACTTCCGTGATGATACGTATTTGTGACAGTAGGTCGTGTTTTTTGTCATGCATGTACATCCATGATGATTTTATGACAGAATCAAGATAGTCATACCTGTGCTGTCGTAGAAGTGTTCCATGACATTACCAAAATTATCATCATGGAAGTGTCCACTTCCATGACGATAAATCGTGCGTCACAAAAGTGCTTTCGTCAAGGGTGACCGACACGTGGCATCCACCGTAACGGAACGTCGTTAAGCTATCGGGACGGGTTTTGGATCCGATAACCCGTTAACAGCCCCGACCAATGGGGATTTCCCACGTGTAAAATCATCATTGGCTGGAGGAGACACGTGTCAGGTCCGCGTTGGCACAGGTGTCACTCATCCAATGGGCGAGACGCGCCTATGATATGTTGACACATGGACCGGCCCATCAAGTTTAAATGGGCCGGCCCAACTGAAGGCCCACAAGATTTTGCGGACCATAATGGGCCGGCCCAGCTAAAGGCCCATGAGATTTTGTGGACCATAATGGGCTGGCCCAGCTAAAGGCCCACGAGGTTTTGCGGGCCATAATGGGCCAGCCCAGGTAAAGGCCCACAAGATATTTGTGTGCCATAATGTGCCGGCCCAGGTAAAGGCCCACAAGATTCTTGCGGATCATAATGGGCCGGCCCAGCTAAAGGCCCATGAGATTTCGCCGACATTTATGGGCCGGCCCAGCTGTAGGCCCACAAGATTTTGAGGACCCTAGTAGGCCGGGCCATTAACTGATTGCCATGTTTTGGGCCAAATACCGGCCCATATTTGATCCGGTCCATTAATGGCCTGCCATGCTTCGGGCCTAATAGTGGCCCATATGAGATCCGTCCCGTTAAAAGTCTACCACGTTCTGGGCCAAATTACGGCCCAGATCAGGTCCGGCCCTTTAAGAGGCTTTGAGCTCAATTATGGCCCATATTAGATTCGGCCCGTCAACTGGACACTATGCTTTTGGGCCCACTTGCTAAAGGCCCACTTAGTAATTTGGCCTGATATTAGTTTTGGCCTATTAAGGGCCCATTTAACATTTCGGCCCTATATTAATTTCGGCCTGTTAAAAGCCCATCATATAGTTGGGCCTAACTACGGCCCGGTTTGCATCCGGCATGCTCGCAGCCGATATCTGATTGGGCCAAACAAGGACCGAGACAATTTTGGCCTGTTAAAAGCCCGTGATTTGATTCGCACAATCATGGGTCGGGGTTCATTTCGGGCTGCTGCCGGCCCGTGAGCTGTTCGGCACGTTCAGGCCAAACCTACATCATGATTGCATGACGACTCGATTATGTACCATAATTTTATGGTTTGGCCGGTTTACTGCGAAGACAGGATATATATACAGTAAAATAACTGCAGCATCGTGAATAAGAAAAAACCTAGACTATACAATAAATAAATTATGGCATATTACATCCACTGGGCATCAAAGTTCGCCACTATGATAATAAAGCACAAGCAGATAGCAGATTACATACACTGGGCATCAAAGATCGCCACCAGTGCAAATAAACACGCCGACAAAATAATATACAAAACCGACAGCACTTCAATAGAGTTCAAGAAAGGTTAGCCCTGCTGGGGAGCTGCAGCGCAAGCAGCTGAGCAAGATGATGAGACTGCGCTTGTTCAACACTTATATCTTCCTCACTCTGAAAGATAAACAAGCAAACAGATGACAGGTTTTGCACATAAAAGTATCAGTGCTGACAATTCATCACATTTCTTACTGGCGAATAAAGTGACACAGTTTAAAATTGCATTAACACAATATGGTATTGTTCAGGTCAAGACATGGCAGGAAATGACATTGTGAAGGAGTTGGCAGCTTCATGACACCACTGGATTACATATCAAGAACTCATAAGTATCACTGGTTAGTGTGCTGCCAATTTATACCATTTCAGATTGGCAAATAAAGAGATGGTTTAAATAATAGTAGAATGATATGACATTGTTCATAGTTAAGACATTGCAGAATATGACATTATGCTGCAGTGGGTAGGTTCACCACACCACTGGATTACGGATGAAGAACAAAAGCATACATGCAGTGCAAAATAAGATCACTTGCTCTGTATAGTTTAACTTACATGGTATGAAGAAGGAACTTGGTTGTACAACTAAAAACTTAAATTGAGAAAGGACAAACTTTTGTTTATGAACTACATAATAAACTTTAAACAAGCAATTTGATGCAAACACCAAAAATAAACAGTTGTTGCAGTCATGCCTAACCAAATATATACAACAAAGTTTGAAGGCTTGAGATGGACAAACTTACATTATTGGTGAAGACAGGATCTATAAAGGCCTTGTCCATGCTGATGGGGGGGGGGCAATTCAAGAAGTTTACCATAGAATCTTCTTCAAAAGCATTGCCTTTATTCTACATTTTGTTAAGAGTAAATATAGATGTGATAATATACGAAAAAATGGAGAATATTTAAGATAAGATGAAGAGTGATGCTACATAACCAAGTCGCTATAAATGTAAGTGCAGTGATACAGGCAAAAGGTACAGCCAAGAGCAATGCACAACCAAACTTCTTCAGTACCAACCTTATGGTAAGAGTAAATATAGATCTGTGTGTAGAAAATGGAGGGCAAAGGAAAATAAGCTGCAGAGTGATGGTACATGAACAACTACTTGTCATTATAAGTACACTGATAAAGGACAACATGTACTTACAAGAACAATGCAGAGCTAAAAAAACATTGGCATTGGATATATTCTACACTAATGTAACCATTCATACAGATCAGATAATTTGGAGCGAACAATTGATAAGCAAGCTATCATGCATACTGTTGTCACATAATGAACCAGGTATGTATGCAAGTACAGTGATATAGGACAATAGGTACTAACAAGAGCAAACCAGCGGGCAGCATATTTGCGATATCCTATCGTTCTTGTCAAACCGGAATTCTTCTTCGAGCAGATTTCCTGCAAAAAAGATCCGTAAGGCACATGCGGAAAGTAGAAGTTCAAATTGTCATGTGATTTCATAGACAGTACCTCATCCTGGGAACGAGACCAGTGCATAACAAGGTTTTTCCATTCAATGTCTTCTAAATTTAGCACAGGAGACTTCACCGGAAATTTGTTTATAGACTTGCCATCAAAGTGTGATTTCCTCAGGTAACACCGATACTGCTGCAATGCTTCCTTGAAAAGCACAAGCAAGCTTTGCTCGTCATGACTATCTAGATTGACCCTCGCCTAGTTACAACAATGTAACGTAAATCATTGATGTGTTCAATCAACAGAAAACAGGAAAATAATAACCATGAATAATAGCACTTACACGTAAGTTGGACAGGAAGATGTGAAAATGGTGTTTGTCTTCACATTAATCTTCCCATGATGGTAATATATGCACGTAGTCCCTAACAACATTGAAAGCATTGTCTTTTAAACTGGGAATAAATGGAATGGGGTTCCAATCTGCAGGAATTGGCCGTCTCTGCAGTTGGGATAGGTCTTCGGCCGGTGGACTTGCTGTACTTTTTGCTGGAGTGGGATTTTTCTGTGGTACAGCTGGTGCTATGGCAAATGAAATCGGTATACCTTTTGCTGGAGTGCAGGTCCTGTGTGGTGGGGCTAGTGGTGTGGCCAGTGAAGTATGGGTACAGTCTGCTGGAGTCGGTCCTACGTTTTGTGTCACTGGTTATACAACCAATATAAGTGGGGTGCTGTCTGATTTCTCCGGCACCACCATATTTTTCAAGGAGTTTGCTGGTGCTCCTTCAGGTTCGGCAATCACCCTCTTCCTTTTTGATGTCTGATGCACAAGAACAACATTTGAGTGGAAAAACATGGTATGATGACAGATGGAATATGTATTGATAATGGATGGGCATGTTATCTCGACATATATGATGAGTAAACTAAGCAGATGTCGGTGCAACAAAGTAGAAGAATTGCAAGACAACATATGCAAGATACCCGCAATCAATAAAACATTGCCAAATTAGAACAGGCACCTTGATGGGTGAACAGGACAGGCCATCTGCCTTTGACTCCTCGAGGTTAGAATAGTCATTAGGATCATATTCTAAACAAGAATCAACAGGTGGGGAGCATATGAGTTTCATTGCATCCAGAATGGCACTCAATGCCTTGGTGCCAATTTTGTAAGTCATTGCAGTGTTTAGCTTCAAGAGTGGACTGCTGCTAGTGCGACACAAAGCAGCTACACAGATCATAGTGTAGATATAACGGGAAAACCTTAAGCATCAGAGTAAAATCAGCAAAGTGGAACTTGCTGGAATATATGTGCTAGTATTGCCGGTACGGCTAGAAAGGCTTCGGATACCAGCTCTCTTCAAGTGAAGGTGCGGTAATGTTAATATCAGTGTAACTCTCAAAGGCGACACAGCTCCCCGCATTTCCTTGCTATTCTTATAGGATTCAAGTGGGCAGGCCACTACAAATCCTATTCCTATGTTTACAAGATCCTACGAATCAAAGAGGCTCAAAGTGTCCATCATAACCGACCATATAGACCTCTACAGTGCAAATGTCCCTGCTCATCTTCAGTACAAGGAACATACTATACTACTATCATACTCCCTCCATTCCAAAATATAAGTCTTGGTAGAGATTTCCACTATGGATCACATACAGATGTATCCAAATACATTTTAGAGTGTAGATTCACTCATTTTGCTCCATATGTAGTCCATGGTGGAATATATACAAAGACTTGTATTTAGGAATGGAGATAGTACATATTAAAGAAGAACAGAAGAGGAACATGGTAAAAAAGAGCAAGCAGATTTTGGATAAACAAATGTTGGTTGCGAAGTGCCCACACATGATGAACCATAGCGCATTAAGAATGCAACTCCCAGCTGTCTCTCGACCATTTCAGGTGGTTGGATGAAGATCCTACGTCTCCTAACCCTTCTTCTCCCTTGTCTCTGATTCTTCCCATACAGAACAGAACACTGCACGGGCCGCCGGCCGGACCACCGGCCCCCACCACCTGTGTTCCTCCGCCACCCCCACCCCCACCCCCGCCCCAACCCCCACCCGCGTCGAGTTTTATTCGTTTGGCGAGGCCCCACAACCACCCGAGCCCCTTCGATCGCACCGGTGAACTCCGGCGATCTCTGAAAAATCGACTGACCCAATTTTGAAATTTAGTCTTCTGTGATTTAACTAGTGTGGAATATAAAAGGGGAAAACCATAAGCATTGGGAGTATAGTGTTGAGCGTGCCATGGTAGATCTAAAGGTGCAAACCGGACAAAGGCAACTTCGCAACCAAGACAAGAAATCAGAGTAAAGCAGTGGCGATCTATTTTCTTGCTGCGATAAATAAGTTGAGCAGATACGAAAGAGTACCGCCTCTGGTGCGGCGCCGTGTACGCATCTGCTGAGAATTTGACGGTGTTGCGGTAGCGATGGCTATCGGCGGCATGGAAGCAGATCTAGGAGGGTAGACGGTGGCGGCGGGGCGCGGTGGACGAGACGGTCGTAGGAGCTGCGCCGGCAAGGTGGATGACGGCGGGGATGAAGCGAGAGGACGGGATGCAAGGATCCCGGTTTGAAGCCGTGGATGAGAGAGGTCGATCTCTTGTAATGGACGGCGGCGTCGGGTTATCAGCTCCGGCATGGTGGAGGAGGACGGCGGTGGATGGGGTGGTGGACGGCGGCGGACGGAGGAGGGTGGGCTGGAGAGGGTGTTTTGGCGCCCACGGAGTACGAATGGGGAAAAGGGAGGTAGAGAGGAAGGAGGAACCATGTATTCAGGGCGCGCTTGTCTCAAATGCAAGGAAATTTACAAACTTAGCCCCTGTTTCAAATTTCTACTACATGACAGCAACATTAGTCGGTTGGGGATAGGACGGTAATCTCGCATACACTGAATATTTGCCGACGACAGTTTGTTTTTGGCGCCCACCGTGTATGAATATGAATCGGGGAGGGAGTCGATTTCGGCCGAGGACACACTGTGTTTTGGCACCCACCGTGTATGAATCCGGGTGAGAGGCGGTTACGTCATGTTTGGGTGAAATTACAAACCTACCCCTATCCAAACCTATAGAAATCCAGCAGATAGGCTTTGCGTGGCAGGGATAGGCAGTAGTGATTTCCATCTCGTAGATTTTGGTTTTGGGCGGTTACTGCGACTTTCCTCGCTTCGTTCAAGTTTCGCAGAGTGCACGTTTACCGTGCCAACTCAATTCGAATCCCGTTTGTATTCTATTTTTTTCGGGCGGGATCCATTTTCAATTGGAATTACATTCTATATACATCATTTTTTATATATACTTTCAAAAGCACAACACCATTTATACATAAATATGGTTTACAAATGGCATGATCTCAGATTCATAAGGTTGTATCCGTCAATTTGGATTTTCAAATATTTGAAACCACTTTATGTTGAAATCCAATGTATGCATTCCTCGCTAACTGTCTCCAATTAATGTGTGTTTCATGCGGGTTTTTTTTTACTTGTCAAACATGTATAATGTGTTTCACACACGCAACATATAGTGTAATCCCGTTTAGACATTAATTGCATATAAACCATGCATTGTTTGTAATTGAAGAATCTATGGATCGCCAATATTGATAAACTATATAACATTACACGTGTGCCCAAATTCAAATGAATATGCATGTTCGATACACCAATTTGCGTTATGATATTATCGATGTCGTGATCTCTAGTTTAAATATTTGAATCCCCTTTAATCCAGATATTCGTCTCATATAGCTATCACTCATGCTTATATAGGACTATCTCTCTGGACCTATACGCGTTCATCGTCTCTCAGGTATCTCTCATGCTACCTGTATGTCGGCAATGATCTTTTATCTTCGTAACACACTAACGGTACTCTCTCCCTCGACCTTCATCACTCTATCTCTCTCTAAGTATATCTCGCTCCCTGCTATGTGTCTCTAACTATGATTCTCCATGTGGAATCTCTTTCTCTCACACAAACACAAAACTTTGTCTCCCGGGGTCTCATTTCTCTCTACTATGCCCATGTGTGCCACTCGCACACCCCTCATACAGAGATGTCTTTCGCTCCTTAGATATGAGAACCTACGACTCTTCCTCTTCAATATCTCTTTCTCACACACAAACACAAACTCTGTCTCCCAGGGTCTCATATTTCTCCATTGTTCTCTTGTATGTCGCTCACACACACCCTCTCTCCCTAGAGATATCTTGCGTTCCCTCGTATGTCTCTCTAGCTATCACTCTCGTTGTGAAATATCTTTCTCTCTCGCAGACACAAAACTCCGTCTCTCTGGATCTCATTTCTCTCCGATATATGTTTGTATGTGACTCACATGCACCCTCTCTCTATCTCTCTCACACCCACACACATAACCCAGCCTTCTGATCCACTCGACTCCTATCTCTAACGCACACTAGCTAGCATCTTTATCTTTCTATTTATCTATTTCTCCATCAACCTTCTTTCTCGCCCTCACTCTTGATTCCTATCACGCACACTACATATGTTTCTCTCTACATGCAGTCAAGTGCCCTCTCACACACATATATAACTTCACCCTTTGAACCACCCGACGGTCATCTCCAACACCCAAACTAGCGGATGTCCCTCTAGCTAGCATCTCCATCTCTGTATCTATCTGTAGTTTCTCCGTCAACATTTCTTTCTCGCACGGAGTCTTGCTTCCTATCACCCACACTATATATGTCTCTCCATACATATGCATTTATAGGTTGGTCTCTTTTGCACAACCGTTGCGCCTCACTCCCTCTGCTCGCCATAGATGCATGCTCCAGCCCACGCCACTATCTCTTAAAGACAAAAACACATGCTCGATTGTCGGGCCTTCTTCCCTGCATTCTCACATGCATGCATATTGTCATACCGATCCGTCTCTCCCATGTTGTTGATCTTATGACTTATGTCTTCTTTCTTTTATCTCGATCATGCGCGCGCGCACACACACATCCCACGTATACGTGTATACCTCTCACACATGCACATTCAGGGTCTCTATCTCTCCATACGTAGTTAATTACCCTCAATCCTAATGCCACATCGAATCGTTCTCCTCTTTTGTGCACATAACTTCGGCCTGGATGGGTAGAACACACACTCACACTTCACAATCTCCTTCTA
>NC_041384.1:377315217-377320460 GCF_002162155.2 Triticum dicoccoides
TCTCCTCTCTCTCTCACACACACACACTAAGACTCCATCTCACACACACATGCTCTAGGCGGAGCATTTGTTCCTACCACCCTTCATCCAACCGTACCCGTATGATAAACAATCACCTTTATTTACTTGCATAACATGGACAAATTCCACTTTACTTTAGTAGTCAGCAAACTTATCATCTATACCCTTATAAAAAAACAAGTTGGCGATGATGGTGTGCCTGCCATATTGTAATACAGACCATATGATCTATATCTGAGGATAGAAAGCAAACTATGATAATTTTACAAAAGATACCCGCACCTCTCTCCACATCACTATCTCCCGCAACCTCAATGCTCAGCAATTAAAAAGGAATAAGTCTCTGGAACAATCTAGCATGAATGGCGGCCACTGTCGCCTGTCGGTGCCGTCCATCCCCATGCCTCCGCCCATTCCGACCACCAGTCACCACCACGCTCCACTCCTCCTCGCCTTATCTCTCATCTTTCATTTTTTTGATGACATTCTCGATATACCAGTTTTCCGGTAAAAATCTCGAGATATCATTAGTTTTTACACATGGGATTACTCCTGCATGGGTCAATCACAATAGGTGTTTTGTAAAAAATGCATATTGATGTTCCCTGCAATGCACGAGAATCTTGCTTGTAATTATATAACGCAAATCACGAGCAGAAAGTGACATTTTTTTGACACAACCACGTTAACATGGCCACGTAAGTCACTAGCTAAAGTAAATACCATTATACTTATATCCCGATGCAAAAGGTTGAGTACATGTCTGAAGAGTAGAGTCGCAAACACGCACTCTGTCTCTCAGAATCTCTCTCACACACACTAGTTACGTGACGCCCACTTAAGCAGACACGTATGTTACAATTTGTGCACCCGCGGGTACACGTGATGCTGCGCATTTATTTAAGCCGGAAGGTGAACCCAAACAGTAGCTGCATTCATTCCCCTCCCGCCGCCTCTTCTCTAGTCACAGTTGCCCGGTAGCCATGGGGCGGCCGAAGGTAACAACATACGCCATACTCCCGCCGGAGCGGCGCTTTAATATGGAAATTTTAGTGGTCATGCATGCATCTTTTTGTGCTAGCACTCTTATATAAGGGTTGACCGGTCGCTTCCCGCGGACGTGCGCGGGCGGTGGAAGAGGAAGGAGAAGGGAAGCGGGCTGTGGAGTAACGTTTTTACCACAATTTCTTAGGAAACTGAGTGTAATAATTGAGTAGTTTTGCAAACTACCAGTACTACACCTGAAACGGTTCAAAACCTATACTCCCTTGCCAGCGCGCGCTTCCCGCGTGAAACGGTCAGTGTCGCCCTGGAGTGTCAGTGCCGCATTAATGCCTGGCCAGAGCGGAGGCGACCTCTCACTAGCGCCGGCTTTGAAGTGGCGCGACGGCCGAGAGAGCGCCGCTTCCCGGTGCACGCGACTGCTCCGCGTCGAGATTGGCCATAGGCCCCGTTTGGATCCATGGGTTAGAGTTAGTTTGAGCTATTTGGGGCTCAAATAGCCCTAAAGTATCCAAGCATGAGGGTTTAAATTGGAGCAAGTTGCACTGAACCCAGCAAAAAAACTATCCCACCCAAGAGGTGCTAACTGGAGATAGTTCTCATTGGGACCACTGAAAAAACACTTTTTCTCTCCCCATGAAGTGCATTTACTGTCAATCTAACCCTGTCACCCAAACACCTCTTTGGCTATAGTTAGTTCAGGGTTAGTCATGAGTTAGTCTAACCTCTAGCTAAGTTAGAGTATCAAACAGGAGCAGTATAGGACATGCAAGTTGCTCAAAGCATACAGGCAAATTCGTACGTGAAAGGATTTTTTTTCTTTTTGAAAACGGAACATGAAAGGAAAAAAATTTAGAATTCTCTTGGCATGTCGCTAACATGTGATATTTAACCGACCTCAATAGACGGCAGAAACGCCAGCCCGCCGCACTTTGATAGAGACAAGGAGGGAGAAGCGATACGGGCTGCTGGATTACTAGAGATAGGTGTCGCCCGGAAGCCAAGAAATATGGTGATAGCGTGGGTTAGCCATGTACTAGTATGATGTAACTACACTGGGTTGCCGTGTTTCGTACTCTTCCAGTCCACTGTGGAGATTATTGGTTAATTTCATATCGCTGAATAATATTAAATATTATGAGTGCAGATGCTCCACCACGAGGTTCCTTGCTCCTTCTCGGTCGTCCGGAATCTATGTTCTTCCACTCTATTTTTTTACGTGAGCTTTGTTCATCCTTTTGCCAACACGCGAGACATCTAGCATCAAGGTGCACGTGTTATGCAAGGATCGTTCCATCTATATGAAGAACACGTGGGACTGGAACTACGAGACGGACATGTACCCAGGAGTGGACGTACGAACCTGAGTAATGTAGCGCAGTAAGTGAGGTAGAAAGGCACAAATGGTATGAACATGCGTGGCATATAGGTTGTGTTTGGTTGCGTTCTCGTCTCAGCATAGTTGTTCCCTCTTCATGCATGCTCAACTCAACACCCCTCTTCATGCATGCTCTCTTCATGCATGCTTCTAGTGTATTTGTGCTAAACTAGTGTGGACTCATGCACCCTCCATACACTCTACCAAACACCCAAAAGTAGGTCGAGAAGGGAACTCTTGGGCGGCATTTGTCTCTTACTAAGTACTACAACTAAATGTTGTACGTGCAATGCACGGTGATGTTATGGAGTACGTGCCTAAGTACTCTACTACTACTATATTAGTTGGAGGCACATATTTACTTTTATATTTGTTTACGTGTATGCCCAGGACCTTCCAACTAGACATGTCTTTCTCTCCAGGTCGCACTCTGTATCGTTCATACCACTAAGTACTACTACGTGTGGTCTCCGACCCAGAAGTGGAAGAAGTGGAGACGCTCTACCATGCTGTTTTTTTATGTTGGGCTCTACCACGCTGTTCATGTCCCACTCCTTTCGCTGACGTGTGGGACATCCAGCACGTGCCGTGTTTGGCACCCTTCGTCGTAAGAGTTGAAACGCTAGCATTCATCAGAAATAAAAATAATAATTATAAATCGGCAGTGATACTATTTTTTGCGAACCAATCAGCAGTGATACTATACCACGTGGTTTCCTTGCTCCTCGATATTGGAAAGAATACTTCCGTTCACCAACATGTGGGATGTCGACCATCCTGGTCCAGTTGCCATGCACGCAGAACTCTAAGGGAGAGTCACCCAGGCCATCGCCGCAGTAACAATGACTAATGAGCCGTCAAATCACAGACCCACTTCCCACTTTGAAGTTGCTCGGATGAAGGAACCATCATGAATTCGTTGAATTCCGCTTCTTAAAGAAAACTACTATACCAGCAGTACTGCTAGCTACAGTAGTTACTCCAACAGAGGCCTCCTTTCATTCATAGGATAGGAATATGAAAATCATAGGAAGTGAGATGACATGCATCTCAATTCCTATAGAGAAAGAGATGCCATTTGATGCTTAGGATAGGAATTTTTCCATTTAGTCTAGGCTAATGTACTGGTAATTTGCTCTAAAAACTACAGTAGTAACTAGTAGTATTGGTACATGCTCGTACTCAGACACAGACACACAAACTAACTACTAGTACTACTACTTCTCACATGCTGGCCAGACGCCATCGTTCTCCTTCCCGGCTTTGTCGGCAACACCCCACCGTGCTTGGATCTCCGCCTACCTCTCCGTAGTAGCGCGTGCGTCCTTTTCTTTCTTGCGGTGGCGGGCCTCTCTTTTCTTGAGTGCTTTCTGACTTTTCCGCTCCCTCTGTGCGGCTTTGGCCGCCTCTTGCTCTCCGCCCATTCGGCCTTGGCATCTTCAAATTCCTCCCACATAGTTGTGAGGTCGCGAGCGGCGATGAACTCGGCACGGCGGGATGCCATCGCTTCCCTACCATTTTGTGTGCGGTCGTGGGCGGCGAGGAACTCGGCGCGGCGGGATGCCATCGCTGCCTTACCGGTTAGTGTGCGGTGCGGTGGCATGAACGACGCTTGGTGAGAGCTCTGGGGTGGAGTGGCCGAAAAATCGTATAGTGCATTGGTTTGTCAAGAGTTCAAGGACAGAAGACAAAGCAAATTTGGATTCCCCTTCAATCCTGGTGATTTATTACCGAGTAAAATGCATTGGCGGTCATCGAACTTGTCTTGATAGCTCACTTTGATCATTGTATACGAGATATGGTGATTATACGGTCACTGGCTCAGCGTATAGCTCCGTATTTGTCTGGTTGACCAGTCAAACAGTCCGCATGCGCCTCATCAGCTCGTGTTTTTATCTATCTATGCGGGCCTACCTGTCAATGGAGAAAGAAATACTGTAAAAACCAAAATTATGCGTATGTGGGGAATCAAACCACGGATTCGTCGCTGCAACGCACCCTTGTCAGCCAAATGAAATTGAAATACTTCGCGTCAGACACTCACACTCACGCTGTCAAAGCATGCTAATGCATGCATGTCGCCCTCTAAATCAAAGTCCTGCTCATGGCGCAACGCAAACAGTGAGCCCTTCACCTGCGCGCCCCAGCGGTGCCTGACATTACTGTTTAGACGTTTGATGGAGGCCTACGCGAACATCGAGCATGTATTCACCTGGCTCAACACCAACGGTCATACTCGGACCGCCTTGCTCATGTATATCGTCCATCACAATGACAATCTATAAAACAGCCTAAGCTAGAGAGGGTACTATGGTAGTATGGTACGGAGTATGTACTATCATGAGCGACCGATCTTAGTGCCACTGCACACCGAAACCCCTTCCATCGCTAGCGCGCGCTTCGCGCCTGAAACGGTCACCGTCTCTCCAGAATGTCAATGCCGCATTCACCGGACTTAACTGCAGGTGCAATTGGTGTGTCACTGACATGCGAGCCAGATGCCCGTTGGGCCCACATGTCAGTAACCCAAATGCATCTGCAGTTAAGTCACTGAAGCAGCGTCCGCATTCACGCCCGACGAACCTACTCCGGCGCCAGTTGTCCATCCGTCTACCACGGCTCATTGCCAGTCGCCCGCTATATTAACTTGAGCCCCAGCTCCCAGCCATAGCCAAAGACCCACACTTATTCTCCTCCGGTCCCTTCCTTCTATCGGCACCACTTCAACCATGGCCTCCTGGCGCTCCAAAGCTCTCTTGGATGTACTATCGCAGGAGCAGACGAGGGACATCGGAAGCTCCACCCCGGGCGCGCTCCTAAGCTCTCTTCGACGTACTGTCGC
>NC_041384.1:377321084-377331731 GCF_002162155.2 Triticum dicoccoides
CCGCCCTCCGCCGCCACGACCACGAAGCCGGTGCGCGTGCGCAGGCGCAGCCGGCAGCGAGGAAGAGTAGTACACGGTAGGTCACCGCTGCTTTGGTCCCGGGAAGGCCACCGCTACTCCACTCAGTCGACGCCAAGCTTGGTGGGGTAAACATCGGCTGCCGATTAGCCGCTTGTCGGCGACGTGGAGGAAGAAATCTTCATAACCTTGTGCTCCGGAGGAGGAGGTTATCGAGG
This sequence comes from Triticum dicoccoides, assembly GCF_002162155.2. NCBI lineage: Eukaryota > Viridiplantae > Streptophyta > Magnoliopsida > Poales > Poaceae > Triticum > Triticum dicoccoides. The sequence continues at coordinate 377,321,321 of NC_041384.1, forward strand.
CGGATGAGGAGGAGGCAAAGGCAATGGCCGGCTTTCTTGGGTTCATGGCCGGACATGGTGGTCGGGCGCCGACGATCGTTTAGATTAGGTTTACAGTAGGTTTTAGTACGGTTTGTGCGAAATATTAATGAATTTCGTCCAATTTGTAGGAAAAGTTTTCGAAATGTAATGAATTTCATCCGGTTAATTTAAAATTTGCTTTGTTTGCACGAATTTCATCCGGTTAGTTCATATAGTTGTCGAAAGGTATGCGGGTAGCATCGGATGGCATCCATCAGTGTCCTCGGACAGATGCCGGTGTAAATTTGTGGGCCAGCACTGGAGATGCCCTAACTATCATGCTATAATTGCTAACAATGCTCCATTATTTGGCAGGGAACAGTTATCCCTCGATCAAAATCAGATCCGCGGTGTTTCGCACTCCTCCTGCGTAAGAGTGTAAACTCTTGCTTACATAAAAATGGAGCAAGTGGACGGCACTGTAGCACGTCATATCACTCGAACTAGCCCGCCTAACGAGCGGGAAAGCACTGCCCTCGTCATTTTGTTCTGGATTTCTATCGATCGATCACGCGAAAATGTTACGCTTTGCAAGTTCTAAAGGAAAAGGCGGCACACTTATGACTCGTACGCGTCGCAACCCCGGCAGTCTGGCTCGCACGCCGCTCACCAGGGGGGACACGCGTTGTCTTGCAATTTCACTGACATGTGGGACCATAATTGAATAAACCGTCGATAGCCCTAATCTAATCGCTCGGCGGGCGTCAGCTGAGAAGAGAGAAATGGGGGAGGGAGAAGAGATCACCCGCCCGCCGCGCATGGACTCCAAGAAATATAAGGTGATAATGTGAGGTGGGCCATGCTGGAGTCCGGACCGCTTCCGGAGCCCGCTCTCACCGCGCTGGCCCCTCAAGACGCCAGCTGCCCGCCACATGCATGCATAGCAAGTAGTACTCCTTATGTGGAGGAGAGAGAGGCATTGACAAAGTCAAGGAGTGGGCTCTGCAAGAGCCCGTCTCTACACGTGCTCCTAGGTATAAAAAATAATTCTAAAAAAAGGCATAGAAACAATTGTGTCTTAAAAAAAGAAAGGTAAAAAACATTTGAGAGGAAATAGATAGAGAGAAAGTGAGAAAAAGCTGTAACCTGGGCATTACATGAGGAAGGAGGGAGTGGTGCACATGCCAAGTTCACTGGGCTGCCGTGTTTCACACTCCTCCGTCATAACAGTGGAGACAATAGCTTTCATCAAAAATAAACAATGAATACTCGTTGCTCGTCCTCTATATTGGAAAGAATACTTTCATTCGCCGACATGTGGGACGTCAACCATCCTGGTCCACCTGCCATGCACAAAATTATCCTGGTCTACCCCGGTCGTATCGCAGGCCGAACCTTTCCCACTGTAAGTTGTTCGGATGAAGGAACCATCATGACTTCCTTGAATTCCGCTTCTTCAAGAAAACTTACTGTACCTGCAATACTGCTACCACACGCGAAGACTGGACGGCACTGTACCACGTCATATCACTGAAACCCACTAGGCCAAACTAGCCCACCTAGGTCATCTATTTTGGAATGGAGGGAGTACGTCTCTGCACTGCTATGATTTTGTGTTGCACATTCTCTGTACTTTTGCTCCAATTTTCCTACCCTATGGACCAAATGAGGCCTGAATGTATGTCGACTATTGTCTGATCAATCGCTAAGCCTACAATTTTAGGAGCTAGGGCTATTGGTCGATCGACGAGGGATAAGTATAAGCGTACCATGAGCTCATCAGCCCCAACGTTTCTCTTCGGTGAGTGTTTTGCAAGTACTATAGCTCGCACAGTAGCTAGCCTACTAACACCAAGAATCATCAAACAAGCCCTGCTGATATGATAAACAGTTCAAACTTACATCTAAGCATGCCATATATTACATCAAAAGCTGGTGAGGATACATTTGTTTCCATAACTCGGAGAGGGTTCGCATGATTCATCGCATGATTCACTATCAAACAAAAGTAGCAAGATCCGCCCACACAAGACAGTGCACTAGCCCTAAGATGGTTTGATAACACGCATCATTCTGGTAATTAAACACAGGGCAATGCAAACTACCCTGAAGGATTAGCGCGACCAACTATTTCTTGTCATCGATCTCTCGGGCAATGACCACAGCACGGACAGCGGCATGGGAATCGATTTCTGGGGCGATGTCCACAGGACTGACCGCGACATCGGAATCGATCTCTGGGGTGATGTCCACAGGATGGACAGCGGCATCATAATCGATCTTCGGGGCGATGCCAACAGGACGGACCACGACATCGGAATCATCAAGGACGTCCACCGGCACCTACACAACCCTAACATATTAGCAAGCACATTGCATATAATAAAAAACCACAACTATGGTAATAACCCATTATTTTTAACCTTGTGCAGCTCATCGGGGGATCTCATCCCTCCGGGGGCCATCTCCTTGTCCTCGATGGGGGCCATCACCTTGCTAGGGGAATACTGCTTCTCAACGGCGACTATCTCCTCAAACTCAGTCTTGAGCCTCACATAGGTGGCAATCAGAGTTCCCAGGGTAGTCACAGTGGGGCCCTTGCTGTTCTTTCAACTTCCTTTGAGGAGTTCGTTCGCCAACGTCCTCAACTCTTTGGCCAGTGCTTGTTTCTTGGACTTCTTCGTCTCCATGGGTTGGCCCGCCAACATGGTCAACTCGTTGATCGGTGCTCGCTTCCTCGAGATCGCTGTCTCCAGTGGGTTGTCCGCCGGCAACTCTTTGCCTAGTGCTCCAGGATCCATCAATGAACTGACAAACAAAAAGCAATCGAAAGGAAACCACAATCGCAATGAAAACGGGAAAAGAATAGGATGTGAGAATCGGTCGGTGCTTCGCAAAAAGAAGATTCTTGGAATGAAAATATAGCAGCATAACTGATTCGCCCACCTTTCCTTCGTCGGTACAGAAGAAAAATGGCAGAAGTGAGTAGCCCGGAGTGAGGTTTTCTTCAAGAAAGGGAAGAAAGGGCTTGAACGAGCGTTCTAGTGAAATGATGGTTGCTTCGTCTAGTCCAACTTGGAGGCCACCTTACCACTGCTGGTAAAGGTGTGGGTTTTATGATATGATGGGTCATGACGGCCACACCGGGGTGACAGGTGAGTCTCGACTGTAGCACCTCGCTGTGATTTGGTGGATGGCACGCGGGCCCGGATGCTTTGAAATGTCTCGCATGTGCACCGCGACCAAGGCGGAGAGGAAAATGAGAGAACTACATAATTAATGCATGAGTTTAATTAGGGTAGTTTTGTAAAGTACGAGATACATTACTCCAATCGCAAAATGCCTTGGTTCATGAGATTTGAGATTTGAGCCCTATAAACCGGAATGGAGGGAGTACTGCACATGGTGTAGTCTAGTTGCTTGTTGAAATCTCTAGAAAGGAAAATACTCCTTTCCGGTTTACAGGGCTATACTACTCCCTCCGTCTAGGTGTGTAAGTCATCTTATGAAAACCAAATAGTCCCAAAACACTTAGGCACGGTGCATTAACTTCTACCTTGTTTCTTGTTTCTTGACATATCAACCAATAAGAGATGAGAGGTGTGCATGCTTTTAATGACTTGCAATGGCTAGTTCATTGCATGCAATGCTATTAATTAGCAAATAAACATTAGTGACCCCAGGAGGAAACAGTGCTAAGCGTGTGGACCTATGCAGAATGAGTATCAACCAATGGATAATGGAGTTTAATTGTTAAACAATAGCAATTTTGTCTCATGCAAGAGACTGGCTAGTACTCCAAGGAACCGCACCACGCGAGCGCTCGCAACTGCCACGTTCGGGTTGCGCTTGGCTCTTCGCCTCTTCGAGAAGATGAACAATGATGTTACTCCTACTTATACAGTATCAAATACACTGCTGCATGTCCGTCCACCTCGTGCGGGAGGGATAGCGTGTAGCAAAAGCTTCTACCTACTGCTCATGCCTTTGCGTCTATGACAGGTGGGCCCAACAGGTGGTTGGCCCTCCTGTCATGCAGCCAAAGGCAGGTGCAGTTAAGGCACCGGAGCTCAGTCCACGAGGGAGAGGGCGTTGTAGTAATCAAATTTCTCGGTCTTGTACGAGTTGACGCGGCACATCAAAGCACTGCACTCGATATAAGTCTTTTTACACATTTCAAATGGGCTACTTCGTATGTAGGAGTAGACATATTCTGCTTCGTATGTAGTCACTTGTTGCAATCTCTAAAAAGACTTATATTTGGAAACGGAGGGAGTACAACGCATGCATGCATGTCGTGACTTTCATTTTGATACTTGCATGTGTTGATTTGATGCACCTTGCCAAATTTTGACTATAAATTTAACTAACCAAATTTTCATGCATGTCACAAAAAATTACGGGGCTGTTTGGATTTTGACTATGTTTGTCTTATGTTGCCACATTATTTTTCCCACACTTGCCTAACCTGAGTTTCTCAAATTGTTAGACACACTTTGGCTTGCCTAAGGGAATCTTGCCACAATTTTTGTGTCTATGACATGTGGGGTTCACTGCTAATAAAAAAATTCTTGTCTTAGGTGTGGCTAATAAAAAAGACTTATATTTAGGAACGGAGGGAGTAGAATATAAATAGTAATGCATGTTGGGGCAACCCACGTTTCCGCTAATTTTAGCCGTGGGCTTGTTCACAATTTTTATGACGGGTGGTTGTTCATTTAATGGAGGGACTTGTAGTACCAGACTTGAACGATACAAAGTGCAACCTGGCACACTGTAACACCACTTGGAACAAGCGGGTAGCTATCTCAAAAAACAATCAACAACTAAAAAAACCGCGACCTGGCATGTAGTAGTACACCATTTTAAGCGATTGTTTTGATGGAGTGAAAAAGGAAAACTACCCCACTATGTATATATAGGCCGAAGCCTCCGCGCTTGCTTGCTAGGGTTGCTCTATTCACACACTCTCATCCTCTCCAGATCTAAACAAGATAGGGGTAGTAACACTGTCTTTCTCCCTTCAAAAAACACTGGCTTTCTATCCTCACCGCTGGTTACAGATCCGGACGTATCCCCCTCCGCCGGTGAAGGGGAGGAGGGACAACGTTTAGGCCATCGTCGACAGCGAGGGACGAGACCCACTGCCGTCCGCACCGTTATCTCTGGCCATGCGCCGGCACGGGAGGTCCTCCAATCCCTTCATTGTTGCCTGTGGGCGGATCCGTCCTCCCACCGCCCACCTATCCACATCCCGACGACCTTCAGGTATATCTTCGTTTGAAACTGCCTTAGCTCTACTTCCCCAGCTCGCTACGTCGCTGCATGTGCATCATTTTCTACCTCTCAGCCCCTCTTGATCGGATGGTCCAACGTCACATATTTTTTTCTATTGTTAGAGGTAAAGCTGCTTCATGGAGTCGAATCTTGTACTCCCTCCGTCCGAAAATACTTGTCATTGAAATGGATGTATCTAGATGTATTTTAGTTCTTGACACATCCATTTTATGACAAGTAATTCCAGACGGATGGAGTACTTGGTTAAAACAAGAAATAAAGTGGGGGTGGGGGAATTTAGTATGTACATCGGACTTGGTACAAACAGGAAGGAAAGGGGGTGAAAGTAATACAGACTGGTCATCCAACTGGTCTCTTGGTCGAAAAGGGAAATATAGGGGTAACGATGTACACAATGGTATGACCAGGACTAGATTTGCTATCCACACATAGGAGTAGGTGGCTAGAGTGAACAAAAATGGGACTAACCCAGATATGTTTCTTGGATGTTTGTTTCTCGGGGCAACAAACTATGAATCACCACTTTATGCCCCTGTTTACGTACATGGTGCTGGACTGCTGGTGCACCCACTGTTCTTAATCTAATGTCCCTGGTAAAAATGAAGCCATGCCACTGTTATAAGCCATGACAAGTTTAGCCAAATGTTTTTGCCTGTAATTGTTTGAGACTCTGACTGTTTCCTCTGTGCCTTTTTGTGCAAATAGGGATATCCAATTCACCTGGTTACTGTTGTGACCTTTTGGTGCACTGCACAAAACTCTTCTTAAAAGAAGTGACTTTTGTGCTGTTTAACTGGAATGTCAGAATGGAACAGTTGGTTCATTTTGGTGGAACTGCACAAAGGGAGATCTGTCTTCCAATCCTCATCATCCATATTTGCGCCATAACCTTCCTTTAGGTAAGAATGATATTTAATGCATGTGTTCATCTCTATTTTCCGACTGCCATGAGAAAATAATGCTATTTTTACTAGTACACTTGTACTCCCTCACTGACAAAACCAATTCTGAATTAGAAGGCCAATCATGTACTTGTTTCACCAACTGGTGAGGAGAAAGAGAAACAGAGCATGAAGAGGAAGAAGAAGAAGAATAAACAGTGCCAAGGCGATCTTGCTGAAGCTAGAGGCCTCAGTCGAGGCCATTCAAGGGCTCCGGTAACGACTACCTTACATGTGAGATGATCCTCCAGGGAGCCCTTCCACTTCTGCTGTCTCACTTAATTAATTAGGAGTACTTAAGTACCACTAATTTATTACTGCCTAATTTTCCTATTGGAGTTAAACAAATCTTTAGTAGGACCCTATGCTGAATCATGTGCGTGTGTATGTTTGTCTATGGAGGTGAATCATGTGGTGGAGCAAGGAGGGAATATTATTAGTGTCATGACATAATATTGCTATTGTTTTGCATGTCAATTTATTTCCATTGGTTCAATGAGGCAATGTTTTGCGTATTGTCCATTATGAATTTGATGCTACTGTTTGAGTAATATGCTAATGTCTTCCTATCCTTTCTCACTAAGCTAATGAAGGTTTCACCTTGTTCCTACTTGTGCAAACTGGGATCATGCTGTGCCAATCATACATTTTAGTGGAACTACACAAGACAATACAATGAACTGTATCCCAGCCAGTGCTTTAACTCTGCTGGAAGTTCTTCATAATCTTTCGATATGATCTCAGCACTGGTAAACAAGAGTGATTTCAACCATACATTTGAAGTGCACAAAAATATATAATATTGTGTGATTCCAGTGAGTGTTTTATCATCTCTTATGGGACTACGTGAATAAGCTTTTTTCTCAGGTTAGTACAGGCCTAAGGCCTTCATCCATATTAGTTTGTTGTCATCTCTATTTGTATTGTGCTACTGTCATGAGAAACTCCTTTATCTTTGCATGTTAAAGTTTTGCAACCTATGATAAATGGCAATGCTTTGAGTGTTGAGTTGAGCTAATTGGCACTGATTAAATAAACTAATACCTCTCTTTAAGAAAGACTACTATGTTGCTAACTTTACCCATTAAGATAATGAGGGTGCTTCTATTTGTTAGTGTATGTTTCATCAACTAGTCCCACTATTACAGTAATCTCACTCTCTCAATATATGTGCCAACAGGGATGCTCGATTTTGGTGGAACTGCACAAAAACTTTGGGTGCTTCATTGCCCCGACAGCTTCTGTCCTTTCCAATCAGTCGCTAATCTCCGCTTGCTTTCTTCCTTTGATGTCAGTCGCTTGGCTTATCTCGGCTTCCACTCAAAGGAAATAGTAATTGATATGCTACCTCACACAGGTTGGTACTGGTCTTTATCCTGATTATTGTGCCTGTCATATGTATTGGTAATTTGGTATTGTGCTACTGTTTGCCGATTTCATAAAGGATTAATTTGGAGCCAGAACTCGCAGGCAAATCATTACATCGGGTGATTTCAATAGAACTGCACAAAATGATCAGATGGACAGGTACTTATGCTGCTACTATGTACTCCAAAGTTCACTCAGACAAGCATCGATGTTGACAAGAAGTGCCTATGTTCATTCGAGTATCAACCGGCGTCAACCAATTGTCAAACTCCAAGTATTAGGAGAGTGAACGCCAAAAATATTGCTTGGTGCATAGCCCGGAAAAACGCAGTCCAGTCTTTGGTCCCAACTTGTGCCTTTTGGTTATCGGCACATATGGTAGCGAACTATATGGCATGGAGTCTAAAGATTCCAGACAAGTTGGTTGATCTGTATATTCATCTGGCACTTAATCAGTCTGCACACCAAGGATGCTCCATTTTAGTTGAACTGCACAAAAAATTTGGGTGGTTCATTTTCTCAACCGCCCCCTTTCTCGTCTTGAATGTAGAATTTTGGTGAGATACAGGACCAAGATGAGCCAGTAAACTAGTTGGATGAAAGTAGTGGCCAAGTTGCTCAAACCTCCCTCGGCACGAGGCCACTATTTGAGGATAAACCTACAAGCAAAGTTCAGATTGTCTGTGCTGCCTCTTATGTACTCGAAAGTTTACTCGTACAAGAACTAATTTTAAGAAGTACCTCCGATTGAACACCATTTACCAGTCTGTACCCTAGGTAATTAAAGTTCGTCCATGGATCATATTGGCTGTGATCTCAATCATTTGGATGCATAAACATACTGAACATGTGTATATCTGTATATTTTTGTGAATTATGTATGAATATTATCGTGTGATCTATCAATCATTTGGATGCATAGATATGCTGAGCTTGTGTATATATGAAACTTTTGAGTTGTTGATAGTGAATGTTGGCTATGAATATGAACGTGTCCTGTGAACCTGAGTTTGATATGAATGTTTACCTTTTCTGTTGTATTTGTGTGTGAACTTGTTAGTATGCCTACTGTGGGGTATAAAACGCAGGTCTCTTATAAAAGTAATGTTGTGTCCAATTTATATTTTCCCTTCTAACCACATTATATATACTAGCAAAAGGGCCCGTGCGTTGCAACAGGAAAAAATATGGCACACACGTACATTCTATTCTTCTTTACCGGGTCTGTCATTACATGTGCTCCGGTGTAATAACATCATAAATTACCAAACTGCCTTAGGAGTTTTTGTCTCAGGCACCACAGTGAGAATGATTGACAATATGAGCATCACCAGTCTGAAGAAAGTTGTTGCTGTTATGACCGGCATGGCCAAGAGGATATATGATGCGCACTGACATCCAACAACAACATTTCTCATGGTTTCGGCTTTTTTTTCTGAACCAGTGCTATATTTGATTATTTGGCACAAAAAAGTTGTAATTCTTTCACTCCAACTACGGCCAACATGGCTCGTCATTCTTCCAAAAGATGTCCCTTATGATACTTTTTTCAGAAAAAAGGAGTGCATTATCTCCTTGCTGTCGTCTAACTGAAGGAAACTGAATGTGAAAATTTAAGTGTATATAGACTGACCCACTCGGAGTGCATACAAAAATATTTTTATCCAAGTTGTCAGTGCCAACACTGTACCTCCAATATCCATCTGCATCTACACGGCTAGGTCTAATCTTAAGCAAGAATGAAACTACCAAGCAAACTGAGATAACATCATGTAGCCGACCCCGGGCAGCAGGTGGTCAGGGATCATCAGCAGAGAAACACGAAGTCGGCTGACGACCGCCAAGCATGGCCAGGCCCATCTCGCTCTTGTGGTGGCTCCCGGGCCTCTCCGTGGCTCCTCCACTCCGAGTCCACAGCCCGACCTCGGCGTTCCGCCTCCATCCTCCTCCGCCCTCTATCCCGCGTGCTCCTCCACACCTCCCTCTCCAAGCCGACGGATCCGACCTTCCCCTCGCTGGATCCGGTCCACCACGAGCCTCAAGCCACCCTGCCGCCGCGCTCGTGTCCATGTCGTGCATGGTGTAGAGGTGGCCGGCGTGTGGAACAGGCTGCATCGCAGGCATCTGCGTGCTGTGCCTCCACTTCCTCACCCCGGCGAGCGCCGAACTGAATAGCTTCGCGCCGGACTGCTGTTTTGTTGTACAATTTCCCTTCGTTCTCATTATGTGTTTGTTGATTCAAGAGGCTCGTTGTTGATATGAAATTTTCCTAGGTATATAAACTGGTAGACTTTCATGTAAGCAATCGAGGTGGGATTACTCCGAGTACATGTGTGAAAATTAGGTAAGGTACAAATACAGAAGCGTGCATGCAGGCCGAAACATGTGTGCAGGCCCAATAAGAGAATGTGGATGTGGACCAATTGGATGGACAAAGTTTTTAGTACCGCCTCGCAGCAATTGGACAGACTGTCGATCGAAACTAATGGAAAAAAACTGAAAGCGTAAATTCACGGAAAGAAGTGTATTGTGACGGTGAACCCAAAGAGTCAATCCATGCTTTATTATTAGGGAAAGATTTATATTATTACTATTATCGTATATTTTATAGAGACTTATATATACATTATAAAAACATCCCACGTGTTATTAACTTATAAAAGTAAATGTTTAACGGAAGTTGGCAAGGAAAATCCTGGTTGTTTTTGACTCACAGGCAAGGAAAATCCTGGTGATTGCGTACAAAAGCTTGCGAAGATTTTAAGGACCAATTTAATAATAATGCGCTTATTTTTATTTTGAGC
>NC_041384.1:377331823-377336219 GCF_002162155.2 Triticum dicoccoides
ATATATGTGTGTGTGTGTGTGTGTGTGTGTGTGTGTCTGGTTTATTCTTTGATATTAATTGCTCCTTCTAACATAACATTATATATATAACGAGCCCACCTAATACGTGTATTTCAAGGAAGTGTAAATGGGCTGGGATTTCTTAGAAAATATAAATGGGCCTGATTGACGTGAAATTATTTGTTCACCCAGCCCAGCAAATGGACTGTACATTCTAGAAATCATGGGTTAAATATATGCCACATTTTTGCAGGCTGACATGTGGGCCAATAGGTCGAAGCCTACGCAGGGCATTGTCAACTTGGTCAACAAATGATTGTGTCATCCACATCCATTGGATTTATATCCAATGGTCGGCATGCACCTTCAATCTCTCGTCTTCTTCCTCCAGCGTCGCCGGGACTGCCTGGTCCGGCCTCCGGCGGCTAGCGGCTCTGCTTAGCACGCATCGCTGTGAAGCGCTAGCCCATCGTCGGCCAGGCTATCCCTCCACCCCTCGACACCTCCTGTTATTCTCCACAGACTACAGCCCCACGTCGCAACATAACCAGTTATAACCCTTCTCCTCCTCTCAATCTGCGACTCCATTGCCGCATTTTCCCATCTCTGAGTCGTTCCCGTCCGGGGCCTCACCGTTGTCCACCGCCTCACTGCGTTTGGTGCGACGTGGTCATCAAATGAGAGTCATCCGAAGAGGACTATACATGGAGAGCCTGACGGCTGGGACCCACGAGGTCCATGGTCGCATGCAAGGAAAGTTCCTCCTTATTAAGCTAGAAAATAATGTTTCCTCCACCTGACAGCTGGGACCCACCGGCTGTATCTTCGCACGGAAGGAAGTGCCTCCTTGTTTTGCGAAAAAATTATTCATCCCGTTGACAGCTGGGACCCGTCAGATTTGGTGACTGACTTGTGGGCCAACTAAGCGGACGTGTACGCACGACTTTGTCAACTTAATCAACAAATGATTCTAGCAGCTGGACCGTTGGATGCTAATCCAACAGCCGTGCTCCTTCTTCAACCTCTGTTCTTGCTCCTATCTCCCATGGGCGGCACCGCGGCTATGCTGCCGCGTACCTGAACCAGTGAAGTGTCCCACTCCTCTCCATCTGCGACTCCACTGTCCTGTCTTCCCCATCTCCGGGTCGTTCCAGTCTGGGTGCGCTCGCCATGGTGTGGTCAATGTGGTCAACAACCGAGAGTCATCGGAAGATGACTGTACGTGAGAGGCCGACAGTGGGGACGCACCACGCCCATGGACGCATGCATGCAACGGAACACGGCGAGGTTAACGTGGTCAAGGAACGACTTCCATCGGAAGTATACTGTACGTGGAGAGTCTCAGCTGGGTCCACGGCCGCAGCAAGTAAGTGCCTCCTTATTACACGGAAAATAATGATTCCTCCAACTGACAGCAGGGACCCACTGGACGGGCCACCGTATTTTGCGAAAAAAACGTTTTCCCCCTGACTATTGGGACCCACTTGACGGGCCACCGTATTTCGTGAAAAAAACATTCCCCCCGCTATCAGCTCGGACCCACCGGAAGTGTCTCCTTATTACGCAAAAAAATGAATACTCCCCCGGCTAGCTGGGACCCACCTTGGTGGGAGGCTGACTTGTGGGCCTACTAAGTTGACGGGGATGAAGGGCTTTGTCAACTTAGTCAATATGAAGGATTCTAGCTCCAGTGGTCGTATGATGTCCATCCAACGGCCCTAGTGCTTCTTCAACCTCTGGTCTTCTTGCTCCAGCCGCCCAAAGAAGCGCCGATGGTGTCGCATGCTCCTGCCTCCCGTGGCCGGTTGTGCTGCCGCGGAGGCCTCACCTCCCCCTACTATTCCCACCGTTGGCCAGGCCCTGCGGTGACGGCAGCGTCACACCGCACGGGCTTCCACTGCCGCGTCTTCCCCGGCTCCGCGTCGTCCCCTTCCTAGGCCTCGCTGTCGTCCACCGCCGTGGTGCTCTCCGTGCGGCATGGTCAACGTGGTCAAGGAACGACTTCCATCGGAAGAGTACTGTACGTGGAGAGGCTGACAGCTGGGTCCACGGCCACATCCCAGTTTTTTTGTGATTTGCCAAGTAAGTCACTTTGTCAGGCCTGTTGGGCTGCAAATCTTTCAAAACAAGGAGAGCTTTCATTTGGCTGGCCGAGAAAATGGCCCATCAGTAATGAGAAATGGGTTGTACATTTTTAAAACACATCAAACCGGCAATTAGTTTCAAATATCTTTTTTCCATTTTGAGATTTTAAATTACATTAATTTTTATGCATGGAGAATTTGTTGGATTTTATATTGATATACATTTATTTTTTAAATCAGTTTGAATGTGATTCAAAATTTCAGGATTAAAAACAGTTCGGACTGCACCGAAATATGCAAAATTTCATATAATTTTTTAACCGTGGCCACAATATGGGCTGTAATCTAACAAAAAGAATATGGGATCCAAAAAAACCTTAAGAATTAGAAAATGGGCTGTAAATTATTAGAAATAATGGCAGATGGGTTGTATGCTGTTTTCCATAGATTTGAGGCTTTCCTAAAAAAAGGTTGACGCACAAGCAGTGACTGTTGGATGTCCATCGAACGGCCGTCGTGCTTCTTCAATCTCTGCTCTTCCTGCTCCAGCCGCTCAAACAAGCGCCGGCGGGACTGCCTGCTCCCTCCTCCCCGCGGCTGGCTGTGCTGCCACGTAGGCCTCACCGCCCCACCATACTCCCATCGCTGGCCTAGCCATCCCTCTACTCACCCACACCTGTTGTTATTCTCCGGCGATGGCAGACGAACCAGTAAACCCTCGTACAGTCGTACTCCCCTCCACGTGGGAAACAACTGCTGAGTCTTCCCCGCCTTCGTGTCGTTCCCTTCCTAGGCCTCGCCGTCGCCCACCGCCCTGGTGCTCTCGGCACGGCCTGGTCAACGTGGTCAACGATCGACACCCCTTGTTATTCTGCGGCGACGGCAGCCTCACACTGCAGTGAACCAGTGAACCCTCGTACTCCTCTATGCGTGGGCATCCACTGTCGCGTCTTCCCCGGCTTCGCGTCGTCCCCTTCCTAGGCCTCGCCATCGTCCACCGCCCTGGTGCTCTCGGCGCGGCGTGGTCAACGTGGTCAAGGAACGGCTTCCATCGGACGTGGACTGTACGTGGAGAGACTGACAGCTAGGTCCACGACCGTAGCAAGGAAGTGCCTCCTTATTACGTGCAAAATAATTATTCCTCCACCTGACAGCAGGGACCCACCGAACGGGCCACCGTAGTTCACGAAAAAACGTTTTCCCCTGACTGCTGGGACCCACCAGCTACATCTTCGCACGCAAGGAAGTGCGTTCGGGCAAAAAAATGATTCGCCCCTGACTGCTGGGACCCACCAGCTACATCTTCGCAGGCAAGGAAGTGCCTGACAGTCAGGACCCACCTGGTCGAAGCGTACATAGCGTTGTCATTCTGGTCGCGAACGTGTATGTACATATATACTGGTGGATGTAGAGGCGCGCACATATCGTAGTAGAGGCGCGTGCGTGTCGTAGTAGAGGCGCGCACATAGCATGTACACGTACGTACATCGGCCAGGGTGCAAGAAAGAAAATACGGCCACGTATGTGTACATACGGGCGGGGTCTCGAACGCCTACTCGGGCATACATACTGCCAGGGCTCGTGTACATGGCTGGGTCGGAACGGAGAAACAACGTAATCATCGTGTTCATGGGGAGGCAATGGAATGCGTCATGTTCATCAGGAGGCAACAAAATGCGTCATGTTCATCGGGAGGCAATGGAACGCGTGGGAGCCAACCGGCTGGGTCGGAACGGAATGCGTGGTCGTGTTCATCGGGAGGGCTTGGACGGAACAGGCGATGGAAACGAGGTCTGGCGTACCGCAAACCGGAGGAAACGGACCTTCTATGGTCAAAACGGGGGTCCTATTGATTGGGAGGGGTGTGGCATACCGCAAAACGGATGAAACAGACCTCCTACGGTCGAAACGGGGGTCATGTTGATCGGGAGGGGTGTGGCATACCGCAAAACGGACGAAACGGACCTCCTACGGTCGAAACGGGGGTCCTGTTCATCGGGAGGGGTGTGGCGTACCGCAAAACAGGACTCCGCGAGATACTGTTCATCTCCACCATCGACCTCCTCCAGCCTCCACGGGCTACCGTCGACCTCCTCCAGCCTCCACGGGCTCCTGTTCATCCAGCCTCCACCGTGCGCTACTCCACCGGCTACTGTTCAACCACCCCTCCACGGGCACTCCTCCATCGTCTACTGTTCATCCAGCCCTCCACACCACGGGGTCCTGTTCAACCATCCCTCCACGGGCACCCCTCCACCATCTACTATTCATCCAGCCCTCCACCACACCACGGGGTCCTGTTCATCCAGAGG
>NC_041384.1:377336495-377362036 GCF_002162155.2 Triticum dicoccoides
GAGGCAGCATCGATCGGCTTTAGTTAGCAGCAGTAGCGAAGGAATCGCTCGATCGGGTTCAATTAACAGCCATCGATCGATCGCTCGGGTTCAGTAATGCATAGCCTGCAGTGCAATCGCTCGGGTTCAGTTAGAGCCCAACGCCTCGCTCGGGTTTAGTTAGAGCCAACGCCTCGCACACACGCGCGTACGTGTACGAGAGAAACACGCATCGCTCGGCCCCCGACCTCCCACCGTAACCGGGAACTCCTCGAAATTTTCCTCCCCCTCGCTTCTACCACGGTTTTTTCCGTCATGGACGTCCCAAAGAATGTCATGCAGCTGCGTCTCCGGCCCGCCCAGGACGAAAAGCCCATTTTCTGTCATGATTTTTTGTCATAGAAGTAGGAGCCCACCACATCTATGATGATACCGGGTTTTGTCACAATTATCGTCATAGAAGTGTCATATGTATGACAGAAAAAAATTCGTTCGACCCAAAATGTCACGGATGTGTCTTTTTTTTGTAGTGCATATAAATTTGACATGCAAGCTCAAGAACATGGTCACCTAGGCAGCACAAATTTGCAATGAATAAAGCACTAGAACAAAAACTAATTGGACCAATGGAGGAGTCACATACCAAGGAACAATCTCCCCAAGCAGTTTTGTGAGAGGTGCTTTGAGCAAGGAGATCGAAAATGGCAGCAAAATGAGCTTGGACTCGGGTTTGAGCTGGATATTCGTGTTTGTGGGAGGAAGAAGGAGTGTGTGGGTGAAAGAATAAGTGGAGGAGGGCCACCGTGGGCCCACGAGCCAGGGGGCACGCCCAGGGGGGTAGGGCATGCCCCTGACCCTCGTGGCCAGGTGCCAGCTCCTCCTGTTTGTGTTCTAAGTGCCAAATATTCTCAAATATTCTAGAAAAAATCATATTTAAATTTCAGGGCATTTGGAGAACTTTTATTTTCAGGGTATTTTTATATTGCACGGATAATTCAGATAACAGACAGAAAAATACCATTTTATTTTATTTAATATAAATAACAGAAAGTAAAAGTAGGGTACAGAAGGTTGTGCCTTCTAGTTTCATCCATCTCATGCTCATCAAAAGGAATCCACTAACAAGGTTGATCAAGTCTTGTTAACGAACTCATTTCGAATAACATGGAACCGGAGAAATTTCGAATAATACTATGTTACCTCAACGGGGATATGCACATCCCCAATAATAAGAATATCATATTTCTTCTTGACAATAGGAAGAGGAATTCAAAACCTCCAAATATAATTGATGGAATTTTTCCAATAGAGTTGATACTATGAACTTGAGGTTGTTTCCTCGGAAAGTGTATCGTATGCTCATTACCATTAACATGAAAAGTGACATTGCCTTTAGTGCAATCAATAACAGCCCCTGCAGTATTCAAAAAAGGTCTTCCAAGAATAATAGACATACTATCGTCCTCAGGAATATCAAGAATAACAAAGTCTGTTAAAA
The DNA here is from genome assembly GCF_002162155.2 of Triticum dicoccoides. Lineage (NCBI taxonomy): Eukaryota > Viridiplantae > Streptophyta > Magnoliopsida > Poales > Poaceae > Triticum > Triticum dicoccoides. The sequence goes on from NC_041384.1 coordinate 377,337,973, forward strand.
TAGTAACGTTTGCAACCACAATAGGCACATCCTCGCAAATACCGACAGGTATAGCAGTTGATTTATCAGCCATTTGCAAAGATATTTCAGTAGGTGTCAACTTATTCAAATCGAGTCTACGATATAAAGAGAGAGGCATTGATACGTCCATTTTGCATCATGCTTTTCTATCGATATTTACTGCATAATGGGTTGTTATTACACATTATGTCACAATACTTATGCCTATTCTCTCTTATTTTACAAGGTTTACATAAAGAGGGAGAATGCCGGCAGCTGGGATTCTGGGATGGAAAAGGAGAAAATATTAGAGACCTATTCTGCACAGCTCCAAAAGTCCTAAAACTTTACGGAAGACGTTTTCCGAATATATAAAAAATACTGAGCGCAAGAAGTTCACCAAGGGGGCCACACCCTGCCCACGAGGGTGGGGCGCGCCCTACCCCCCTAGGCACGCCCCCTACCTCGTGGGCCCCTGGTGGCCCTCCGATTACCATCTTCTACTATATCAAGTCTTTTGATGAGGAAAAAACTCCGCCGCCACGAGGCGGAACCTTGGCGGAACCAATCTAGGGCTCTGGCGGAGCTGTTCTGCCGGGGAAACTTCCCTCCGGGAGGGGGAAATCATCACCAACGCTCCTCTCATCGAGAGAGGGCAATCTCCATCAACATCTTCACCAGCACCATCTCCTCTCAAAATCCTAGTTCATCTCTTGTATCCAATTCTTGTCTCCAAGTCCGGGATTGGTACCTGTGGGTTGCTAGTAGTGTTAATTACTCCTTGTAGTTGATGCTAGTTGGTTTATTTGGTGGAAGATCATATGTTCAGATCCTATATGCATATTAATACCCCTCTGATTATGAACATTAATATGCTTTGTGAGTAGTTACGTTTGTTCCTGAGGACATGGGAGAAGTCTTGCTATTAGTAGTCATGTGAATTTGGTCTTCGTTCGATATTTTGATGAGATGTATGTTGTCATCCCTCTAGTGGTGTCATGTGAACGTCGACTAGATGACACTTCACCATTGTTTGGGCCTAGAGGAAGGCATTGGGGAGTAATAAGTAGATGATGGGTTGCTAGAGTGACAGAAGCTTAAACTCTAGTTTATGTGTTGCTTCGTAAGGGGCTGATTTGGATCCATATGTTTCATGCTATGGTTAGGTTTACCTTAATACTTTTGTTGTAGTTGTGGATGCTTGCAATAGAGGTTAATCATAAGTGGGATGCTTGTCCAAGTAAGGACAGTACCCAAGCACCGGTCCACCCACATATCAGATTATCAAATTACCAAACGCGAATCATATGAGCGTGATGAAAACTAGCTTGACGATATTCCCATGTATCATCGAGAGCGCTTTTCTCTATATAAGAGTTTGTCCAGGCTTGTCCTTTGCTACAAAAAGGATTGGGCCATGTTGCTGCACTTTATTTACTTTTGTTACTTGTTGCTCGTTACAAATTATCCTATCACAAAACTATCTATTACCACTTATTTCACTACTTGCAGAGAATACCTTGCTGGAAACCGCTTATCATTTCCTTCTGCTCCTCGTTGGGTTCGACACTCTTACTTATCGAAAGGACTACGATAGATCCCTATACTTGTGGGTCATCAGGCATAACACTAACACCGGCTCCAATATCACATAAAGCAGTTTTAACATAATTTCTTTTAATGGAGCATGGTATAGTGGGTACTCCTGGATCTCCAAGTTTCTTTGGTATTCCACCCTTAAAAGTATAATTAGCAAGCATGGTGGAAATTTCAGCTTCCGGTATCTTTCTTTTATTTGTAACAATATCTTTCATATACTTAGCATAAGGATTCATTTTGAGCATATCAGTTAATCGCATACGCAAAAAGATAGGTCTAATCATTTCAGCAAAGCGCTCAAAATCCTCATCATCTTTTTTCTTAGATGGTTTTGGAGGAAAAGGCATGGGTTTCTGAACCCATGGTTCTCTTTCTTTACCATGTTTCCTAGCAACAAAGTCTTTCTTATCATAACGTTGATTCTTTGATTGTGGGTTATAAAGATCAACAACAGGTTCAATTTCTACATCATTATTATTACTAGGTTGAGCATCATCATGAACATTTTCATTAATATTATCACTAGTTTCAGTTTCATTACCAGATTGTGTTTTAGCATCAGAAATAGAAATATCATTTGGATTCTCAGGTGTTTCAGTAATAGGTTCACTAGAAGCATGCAAAGTCCTATCATTTTTCTTTTTCTTCCTTTTAGAAGGACTAGGTGCATCTACATTATTTCTCTGAGAATCTTGCTCAATTCTCTTAGGGTGGCCTTCAGGATACAAAGGTTCCTAAGTCATTCTACCACCTCTAGTCATAACTCTAACAGTGTTATCATTATTCTTACTATTCAATTCATTGAGCAAATCATTTTGAGCTTTAAGTACTTGTTCTACTTGAGTGGTAACCATAGAAGCATGTTTACTGATAAGTTTAAGTTCACCTTTGACATTAGCCATATAATCACCCAAGTGTTCAAGCATATTTGAATTGTATTTCAATTTTCTACCAAAATAAGCATTAAAATCATCTTGCTTAGCCATAAATTTATCAAACTCATCTTAGCATGGGCTAGCAAGCTTAGTAAATCGGATTTCAGCTCTATCATATCTATAGAGAGAATTTACATTTACTACCTGTGTTAGGTTATCAAGACCACGAGTTTTTTCAATAGGTAATGGATTAAGATCATATGTTTCTTCAACAGGCGGTAAATTAAGACCATGTATTTCTTCAATAGGAGGTAAATTCTTAACATCTTCAGCTTTAATACCTTTTTCTTTCATAGATTTCTTTGCCTCTTGCATATCTTCAAGACTAAGAAATAGAACACCTCTCTTCTTCGGAGTTGGTTTAGGAATAGGCTCAGGAGTTGGTTCAGGAACTGGTTCAGGAAGTGTCCAATTATTTTCATTTGTCAATATACTATTCAATAGAATTTCAGCTTCATCCGGTGTTCTTTCCCTGAAAACAGAACCAGCACAACTATCCAGGTATTCTCTGGAAGCATCGGTTAGTCCATTATAAAAGATATCAAGTATTTCATTTTTCTTAAGAGGATGATCAGGCAAAGCATTAAGTAACTCGAGAAGCCTCCCCCAAGCTTGTGGGGGACTCTCTTCTTCAAGTTGCACAAAAGTATATATATCCCTTAAAGCAGCTTGTTTCTTATGACCAGGGAAATATTTAGCAGAGAAGTAATAAATCATATCTGGGGGACTACACACACAACCAGGATCAAGAGAATTAAACCATATCTTAGCGTCACCCTTTAATGAGAACGGAAATATTTTAAGGATATAAAAGTAGCGAGTTCTCTCATCATTAGTGAACAGGGTAGCTATATCATTTAATTTAGTAAGATGTGCCACAACAGTTTCAGATTCATAGCCATGAAAAGGATCAGATTCGACCAAAGTAATTATATCAGGTTCAACAGAGAATTCATAATCCTTATCAGTAACAAAGATAGGTGAAGTAGCAAAAGCAGGGTCAGGTTTCATCCTAGCATTTATAGATTGCTGCTTCCATTTAGCTAATAACCTCTTAAGTTTGTATCTATCTTTGCAAGCTAAAATAGCTAAAGAAGCTTCTTTATCAAAAACATAACCCTTAGGAATAACAGGTGAATCTTCATCATCACTTTCATCAGTATTATCAGATTCAATATTTTCGTTCTCTCTAGCCCTAGCAAGTTGTTCATCAAGAAATTCACCAAGTGGCACAGTAGTATCAAGCATAGAAGTAGTTTCATCATAAGTATCATGCATAGCAGAAGTGGCATCATCAATAACATGCGACATATCAGAGCGAATAGCAGAAGCAGGTTTAGGTGTCGCAAGCTTACTCAAAACAGAAGGTGAATCAAGTGCAGAGCTAGATGGCAGTTCCTTACCTCCCTCGTAGTTGAGGGATAAATCTTGGTTTTGGATCTCTCAAGTTCTTCAGAATGATAAGCAAATATAAATCCCAAGTGACTCAAAGAATAGATCTATGCTCCCCAGCAACGGTGCCAGAAAATAGTCTTGATAACCCACAAGTATAGGGGGTCGCAACAGTTTTCGAGGGTAGAGTATTCAACCCAAATTTATTGATTCAACACAAGGGGAGCCAAAGAATATTCTCAAGTATTAGCAGATGAGTTGTCAATTCAACCACACCTGGAAACTTAATATCTGCAGCAAAGTATTTAGTAGCAAAGTAATATGATAGTAGTGGTAGCGGTAGCAAAAGTAATGTTTTTGGTATTTTGTAGTGATGATAGCAATAGCAACGAAAAGTAAATAAGCGAAGAACAATATATGGAAAGCTCGCAGGCAATGGATCGGTGATGCAAAATTATGCCGGATGCGGTTCATCATGTAACAGCCATAACCTAGGGTGACACAGAACTAGCTCCAATTCATCAATGTAATGTAGGCATGTATTCCGAATAGTCACACGTGCTTATGGAAAAGAACTTGCATGACATCTTTTGCCTACCCTCCCGTGGCAGCGGGGTCCTAGCAGAAACTAAGGGATATTAAGGCCTCCTTTTAATAGAGTACCGGACCAAAGCATTAACACATAGTGAATACATGAACTCCTCAAACTACGGTCATCATCGGTAAGTATCCCGATTATTGTCACTTCGGGGTTAACGGATCATAACACATAATAGGTGACTATAGACTTGCAAGATAGGATCAAGAACTCTCATATATTGATGAAAACATAATAGGTTCAGATCTGAAATCATGGCACTCGGGCCCTAGTGACAAGCATTAAGCATAGCAAAGTCATAGCAACATCAATCTCAGAACATAGTGGATACTAGGGATCAAACCCTAACAAAACTAACTCGATTACATGATAGATCCCATCCAACCCATCACCGTCCAGCAAGCCTACAATGGAATTACTCACGCACTGCGGTGAGCATCATGAAATTGGTGATGGAGGATGGTTGATGATGACGATGGCGACGGATTCCCCTCTCCGGAGCCCCGAACAGACTCCAGATCAGCCCTCCCGAGAGGTTTTAGGGCTTGGCAGCGGCTCCGTATCGTAAAACGCGATGATTTCTTGTCCCTAGTTTTTTTCTCCCTGAAACCAAATATATAGAGTTGGAGTTGAGGTCGGAGGAGCTCCAAGGGGGCCATGAGGTAGGGGGCGCGCCCTAGGGGGGCAGGCACGCCCCCCACCCTCGTGGACAGGTGGTGGGGCCCCTGGTCTTCATCTTTTGCAAGGATTTTTTTTATTATTTCCGAAAAGTTGTTCCGTGAAGTTTCAGGTCATTCCGAGAACTTTTGTTTCTGCACATAAATAACACCATAGCAATTCTGCTGAAAACAGCGTCAGTCCGGGTTAGTTCCATTCAAATCATGCAAGTTAGAGTCCAAAACAAGGGCAAAAGTGTTTGGAAAAGTAGATACGACGGAGACGTATCAATTTCTACCCATGCCATGTTTTTTTGACCAAGTTTGATGATGACCTCCGAAGAACTCGGATTCACCAAGTTCCACTACCGTCGCCTCCGGAAACCTCGGATGCGGCAAGTACCTCTTTAAAAACGAACGTGTACCTCTACTCCCACGACTTCCATGAACAACTACTTCCTCTTCTTCCCTCGACGAACTCGCACCGTCCCGTTTGCACGCTTTGAAGGTATAACCCCGAGACGACGCATGTGGACCGAATGCATGTTGTATGAGATGCACCCTTGTTCGCCTCGAGTCCGAACTATCGGTGCACGTTGCCCCTCTTTTGCCTTGTCACAGACATGTGGGAACCCGGTATCCGGGAGCACCCCACCACCCTTGCATGACACACTCCTGTCACATTTCCGTTTGCATCGGTATCTCCATGAGCTACCGGAACCGATATGTTGTTGTGGCATCATTTTCAGATTCGTCGCCGTGGCACCCCTTTTTGTTTCCGCCACAATGACAAATGCTACATAATATGCTCATGTCAACATTTTCATAAAATTGTGTAAACTTGCATATGTCATCCGCATCATGATAACAACTTCAAGAATGTCTAAATTGTTGTTTGCTCCAAATTGCTAAATGCATATGGGGATTTACCGAAATTGTTGTTTGTTATTTTTGGCCTCATTTAAACTTGCCTAAATGTTTAGTTTACTTATGCTTCACCCCTTGCCATGTTTAATAACATTTAATATTGTTGGGTACATAACCGAGAGAAAACTAAATAAGGCATGTGGTGTTTCGTCAATATGCATCCCGTTGCATATTGAGCTCCACTTAACTTGTAGTTTTGTTTGTCCACATTGCCATGCCATGCCTCATTAAACCGGACATGCATCATACTTGGTTGTGCATCATTCCATGTATATGTGATGGTTGTTTACTATGTTGTTTGCTTCTTTCCGGGTTGCTTCTCTCGTTAGCTTCGGTTTCATTCTGGAGTTGTGAGGATCAGTTCGACTACGTCTGTTTGTCTTCTTCATGGACTCGTTCTTCTTCCTTGCGGGATCTCAGGCAAGATGACCATACCCTCGAAATCACTTCTATCTTTGCTTGCTAGTTGTTCGCTCTATTGCTATGTCGCGCTTCCTACCACTTGCTATATGATGCCTCCCATATTGCCATGTCAAGCCTCTAACCCACCTTTCCTAGCAAACCGTTGTTTGGCTATGTTACCGCTTTTGCTCAGCCCCTCTTATAGTGTTGCTAGTTGCAGGTGAAGATGAAGCTTGTTCCATGTTGGAACATGGATATTGTTGGGATATCATTATTATATCTTATTTACTTTAATGCACCTATATACTAGGTAAAGGGTGGAAGGCTCGGACTTTTGCCTGGTGTTTTGTTCCACTCTTGCCGCCCTAGTTTCCGTTATACCGGTGTTATGTTCCTTGATTTTTGCATTCCTTACGCGGTTGGGTGTTATGGGAACCCCTTGACAGTTCGCTTTGAATAAAACTCCTCCAGCAAGGCCCAACCTTGGTTTTACCATTTGCCTACCTACCACCATATACCTTTCCCTTGGGTTCTGCAGACTCAAGGGTCATCTTTATTTTAACCCCCGCCCCCGGGCCGGTGCTCCTCTGAGTGTTGGTCCGAAACAGGCAGCCTGCGGGGCCACCTCGGGGCAACTCGAGGGTTGGTTTTACTCGTAGCTTGACCTATCCGGTGTGCCCTGAGAACGAGATACATGCGACTCCTATCGGGATTTGTCGGCACATCGGGCGGCTTTGCTGATCTTGTTTTACCATTGTCGGAATGTCTTGTAACCGGGATTCCGAGTCTGACCGGGTCTTCCTGGGAGAAGGAATATCCTTCGTTGACCATGAGAGCTTGTGATGGGCTAAGTTGGGACACCCCTACAGGGTTTGAACTTTCGAAAGTCGTGCCCACGGTTATGGGCAGATGGGAATTTGTTAATATCCAGTTGTAGAGAACTTGACACTTAACTTAATTAAAATGAATCAACCGCGTGTGTAGCCGTGATGGTCTCTTTTCAGCGGAGTCCGGGAAGAGAACACGGTCTCGTGTTATGCTTGAACGTAAGTAGCTTCAGGATCACTTCTTGATCACTTATAGCTTCTCGACCGTGCGTTGCTTCTCTTCTTGCTCTTATTTGCGTATGTTAGCCACCATATATGCTTAGTGTTTGTTGCAAATCCACCTCACTACCCTTTCCTACCCATAAGCTTAAATAGTCTTGGTCTCGCGGATGTGAGATTGTTGAGTCCTCGTGACTCACGGTTACTTCCAAACAGACGCAGGTGCCGGTGATGCCAGTGCAGGGGACGCTACTGAACTCAAGTGGGAGTTCGACGAGGATTCGGGCCGTTACTATGTTTCTTTTCCGGATGATTAGTAGAGGAGCCCAATTGGGATGATCGGGGATCTAGCATTTGGGGTTGTCTTTCTTTATTTTGGTTCTGTAGTTGGACCTTTGATTGTACTCTGAATGATGTATGGATTATTTATGTACTGTGTGAAGTGGCGATTTTAAGCCGACTCTTTATCCCTTTCTTATTCGGTACATGGGATGTGTAAATATTACCCCTCTTGCGACATGCCTACCATGGGGCTATGCCTCTAAGTCGTGCCCTGACATGTGGGAGATATAGCCGCATTGTGGGTGTTACATCCGGAGAGGGGGATCTTCGTTCTTCGTCATCACCAACCCTTCTCCATTGCCAACTCCATGATGCTCCCCAGTAGGAGTGAGTAATTCCTTCATAGGCTCGCTGGTCGGTGAGGAGTTGGATGAGATTCATCATGTAATCTAGTTAGTTTTGTTAGGGCTTGATCCCTAGTATCCACTATGTTCTAAGATTGATGTTTCTATGACTTTGCCATGCTTAATGCTTGTCACTTTGGGCCCAGGTGCCATGATTTGAGATCTGAACCGTTTATGTTATCACCATTATATGCATGTTCTAGATCCGATCTTGCAAGTTATAGTCACCTACTACGTGTTATGATCTGGCAACCCCGGAGTGACAATAGTCGGGACCACTCCTGGTGATGACCATAGTTTGAGGAGTTCATGTATTCACCTTGTGTTAATGCTTTGTTCCGGTTCTCTATTAAAAGGAGTCCTTAATATCCCTTAGTTTCCAATTGGACCCCGCTGCCACGGGAGGGTAGGACAAAAGATGTAATTCAAGTTCTTTCCATAAGCACGTATGACTATTTACGGAATACATTTCTACATTATATTTATGAACTGGAGCTAGTGTCGTATCGCCCTAGGTTATGACTGTCACATGATGAATATCGCCCAACAAATTAACTATTCAATGCCTACGAAGTTATCTTATATTGTTTTTGCTAAGTTACTACTACTATCGTTACTGTTGCACTTCCATGTGGCACCTTTCAATAGCGGATATCACGCCCTGTTGGGGCGAGACGCCTTCACACGCTTTCAAGCCATACCCCAGTACGGGTACATGAAGCTTAAAATGCCAGGGCCCAACGGAGTTATCACAATCACCAGTGATCCGGGTATAGCACATCGCACCGAAAACAAAATGACATCCTTGGCCCTCGAGCCACTATCTGAGGCCCTCGCGGCCGAGGATTTAACCACAAAGATGATTCTATTTGAGAATATAGTAATTTGAGAATACCTCTCTCACAAGCAAAACATGATCACACCTTAGTGCTCTTTGGGTGTTAATCACATGGTGATGTGAACTAGATTATTGACTCTAGTAAATTCTTTGGGTGTTGGTCACATGGTGATGTGAACTATGGGTGTTAATCACATGGTGATGTGAACTAGTTTATTGACTCTAGTGCAAGTGGGAGACTGAAGGAAATATGCCCTAGAGGCAATAATAAAGCTGTTATTTTACATTTCCTTATTCATGATAAAGGTTTACTATTCATGCTAGAATTGTAATCAGAAACTTAAATACATGTGTGAATACATAAAAAAATATTGTGTCCCTAGTATGCCTCTACTAGACTAGCTCGTTGATCAAAGATGGTTAAGGTTTCCTAACCAAGTACATGTGTTGTCATTTTATAACGGGATCACATCATTAGGAGAATGATGTGATGGACAAGACCCATCTGTTAGCTTAGCATAATGATCGTTCAGTTTTATTGCTATTGCTTTCTTCATGTCAAATACATATTCCTTCGACTATGAGATTATGCAACTCTCGGATACCGGAGGAATGCCTTGTGTGCTATCAAACGTCACAACGTAACTGGGTGATTATAAATATGCTCTACAGGTATCTCCCAAGGTGTTTGTTGAGTTGGCATAGATCGAGATTAGGATTTGTCACTCCGAGTATCAGAGAGGTATCTCTAGGCCCTCTTGGTAATACACATCATAAGCTTGCAAGCAAACGACAAAGGAGTTAGTCACAAGGTGACATATTACGGAATGAGTAAAGAGACTTGCGCAACAAGATTGAACTAGGTATGAAGATACCGACGATCGAATCTCGGGAAAGTAACATATCGATGGACAAAGGGAATAACATATGTTGTGATAACGGTTCGACCGATAAAGATCTTCGTAGAATATGTAGGAGCCAATATGAGCATCCAGGTTCCACTATTGGTTATTGACCGGAGATCTGTCTTGGTCATGTCTACATAGTTCACGAACCCGTAGGGTCCACACGCTTAACGTTCGATGACCATATTGTATTATATGTGTTATGTGATTTGGTGACCGAGTGTTGTCCGAAGTCCTGGATGAGATCACAGACATGACGAGGAGTCTCGAAATGGTTGAGAGGTAAAGATTGATATAGAGGACGATAGTATTTGGACACTGGAAGTGTTCCGGAATGTATCGGGTATTTATCGGAGTACCGGGGGGTTTACCGGAACCCCCGGGGGGAATATATTGGCCATATGGGCCATGAGAGGGGAGCACACCAGCCCACAAGGGGTGGCACGCCCCCCTATGGCATCTGGCCGAATAGGTGAAGGAGAAGAGGGGGTCCCCCCTTCCTTCTCTTCTCCCCCTTCCTTTCTTCTCCGGTGAAAAAAGGAAAGGGGGCACCACTTGGGGAAACCCCAAGTAGGATTCAGATCCTACTTGGGGCGCCCCCTGGCTGCCTCTCCTCCCCTCCCACCTATATATATGTGGGTAGGGGGCGCCTAGGACACACAACATCAATTGTTAGCCATGTGCGGCGCCCCTCCACAGTTTACACCCGTGGTCATATTTTCGCGGTGCTTAGGCGAAGCCCTGCAAGGATCACTTCACCATCACCGTCACCACGCCGTCGTGCAGATGGAACTCATCTACTACCTCAACACCTTGTTGGATCAAGAAGGCAAGGGACGTCACCGAGCTTAACGTGTGTAGAACTCGTAGGAGACGTACATTCAGTGCTTGATCGGTCGGAGTTAGAAGAAGTTCGACTACATCAACCGTGTTGTCAAACGCTTCCGCTTTCGGTCTACGAGGGTACGTAGACACACTCTCCCCCTTGTTGCTATGCATCTTCATGTATAGATCATTGCGTGTGCGTGGAATTTGTTTTGTTTTCCATGCAACGTTTCCCAACATACACTCAGCGGCAAAAGCAAGTGCAGAGTTTAAAAAACGTAGGCATTGAAGCCCATAATTTTTCTTGCCCAACAGCGGGACAACATTACATGGTCAGTTTGGTTTACTCTATCATCTTCTCATACTTGTAATATTGCGCCACTCTAAAAACGCACTCACAGACTTCTTCAAAGAACCTCTGTGGGTGGATCTAAGTCCCAACTCCATCTATCGTTGATTCCCAAATAATGGTTAAGGGAGTCCTGGATTAAGGGGTCCTCGGGTGTCCGGAACATGTGTTATGGGCCGGACTGATGGGCCGTGAAGATGCAAGGTAGAAGGCCTTCCCTCGTGTCCGGATGGGACTCTCCTTTGCGTGGATGGCAAGATTGGCGTCCGGATGTGTAGTTTCCTTGTTCTGTAAACCGACTTTGTACAACCCTAGGCCCCTCCGGTGTCTATATAGAGAAAGCCGAAAACTGATTTTCGTGACAAGGCGAGAGCTGGTCGGCAATTCGGTGACCTACTAAAAATCTCTTGCGATTTCTTCCATATTATACAAAGGATTGGCCTTTGTCCAGTCACGTGCCTAAGGCATCCCAGTTCAGATAGCCGCATACGCACCAGGGGATTGTTCCTAGTGTCATTCTCAAACTCCTATGTCTAAGTGAAAGTGATAAAGCCGCATAGTCTGATTGCCTAGTTCGCTGCACAGACACTTCCTTTACGGACCAAGACAATGGGTCAAGTGTGATCGTGCGCTATTCCGAACACCCCCATAGCATATACGTGGGGGCTGAAGCCGATGACTGGTAAACTATCAGAATTAAAAATGGTCGCACATGAGGAAAGTAATTTCAGATAAAGGCATAAATATATTACAAAGCCTTAGTTCACAAAACAAGGTCTGGACAACCCGGATACATCTACTCGAACATGATATCCTTTGAAGATTGGCCATCTACTATCCGGGCACCCTCCAAGACATCGTCGAAATATCGCTCCGGCTTGCGGTGGTTCTTGCCTTTGGGTGGGCCCTCGGTCGCCATGACGGTGGCCTTCATCTTCGCCCAGTGCATCTTGACATGGGAAAAGGCCATCCGCGCACCCTCTATGCACGCTGAGCGCTTTACAGCTTCGACTCGGGGCAGGGCATCGGCGAGTCGCTTCACCAGGCTGAAATAGCTACTAGGAATGGGTTCGGCTGGCCACAGCCAGACTATGATGTCCTTCATGGCCAAGCCGGATATCCTATGCAGCTTCGCCAGCTGCATCATCTGGTTGTTCAACAGCGTCGGATGCTCCGGCGCCACGTACTGTGACCAGAAGAGCTTCTCCGCCGTGTTTCCCTCTTGGGCCCGGAAAAACTGCGCGGCGTCGTCAGCGCTCTTCGGAAGATCCGGCAAGGCGTATGGGGAACTCCATAGTCGAATGATCAAGGCATATTTATGACTGCCAAATTTACTCTGCAAAAGAAATGGCTTACCAGCCGCTATCTGTCCGGCCTATTGGATCTTTTTGCGAGCCGCCCGGGATTCGGTCTGCACCTCCTTGGCCTCTTGGAGGGCCTTGGCGAGATCGACCGCTTGGGCCGTATTCTTTTCCTCCAAGGCCTCGCACTTGCCGGCGGCGTCCTTGAGCTCTTGCTCTACCTCAGTCACCCTCTCCTCATACTGGCGGCGGGCGACCCGCTCGGCCTTTAAATCCACAGCCGCTTTGTCTGCGGCCGCTTTGCTTGCCCCCGCCTGCTCTTTGGCCTGCGCAAGGGCACTCTTGAGGGTCTCGACCACAGCCGCGCTACCTGTAATCATATTCATTGTAGCGCATGAGCTTAAACTCCGCATTTGAATATCACTTCAGGCGCATAAAACAATCTTTTAAAACATACCTTGCGCCTCATCGAACCGCTTGTTAATGTGGTCGATATCATCATCGGCCAGCTTCAGCTTCCGCTTGAGTTCGGACACTTCAGCGGCATGCGCGGTCACCGCCAACAGGGAAGCCTGTTTACCAATAGACAAGTATGTTACCTCCTGTGATTGTTACTTGATCCTCTGTCTGTCCGTTTTTTAAACACCGAACAGAGTCTCAGGGGCTACTATCTATACGCATGCATATTTTTCATATGTAAAGCGGCTAAAGGATATTACATCGCATACCTCGAAGCCTGTTAGCAGGCTGGTGAAGGCTTCATTCAACCCACTCTTGGCGGACTGAACCTTCTCAACCACCACACCCATCAGGGTGTGGTGCTCCTCCATGATGGAAGCACGTCGCAGTGCCTCCACCAGAGTGTTCGGCGCCTCCGGATTAGTGGAGGTCGCCACCGGAGTTGGCGCTCCCCCCTCCTTTGAAACGGGTTCCTCACTTGATTCCGGAGCCCCATGGGTCTTTGGAACGGTGTTCGGCTGGGGGCCGGACTGGTTAGGGCCCCCGTCGTTAGTCTCCATGAGGGTTGCACCCCCATGTTCTCGGCAGTCGAGGCATTACCCTCTGGTGCCATCTTGGTGGCCTCCCGCACCTCTCCATGGCCCGGAGAAGCCCTTCGGGACAACACCTCGGTGTTATCCATGGTGGTTGGCCGAGAGGCTCGCGAATGCGTCTCGCTCTCCACCATCTCTGGTGCCAAAGAGTTCCCGTCAGATGATGATGGTTGGGGGAGGTCGCGAGCCAGACTTAAACACAGTGTATAATATGTTATATTACAATCATAAAAGACTGGATATCGGTAAAGTATCCTTTGGCACTTACGATGTGGCTAGGCCTTTTCCCTGGGGCGCCTCTTGGGAGAGTGTTCGGCATCCGTGTCTGAATCATCCAAGAGGGTTATCTTCCCCCTCTTGGACACCCCCGCCTCCGAGTCTATGGAGGCGGCCCTTTTCTTCTTCCTCCCCTTAAGGGGAGAATCACTTTCTGCCTCCTCCTCCTCTTTGTCTTCATCTCCCTTGTGGGAGGAGAGAGCTTCAGTATCTCCGGACACTGCATCCAAAGTACCTTTACGGCGGAGGCCACCCTTGGCCTCCTTTCTCTTCTTCTTGGTCTTATTTTCCGGTGCCTGATATGGCCCGGGACCAGCATCCTCATTAACAGAGGAATGGATGGGTCTTCGGGTAGCGGAGCCGGACACTTGATCCGCTCCGCCTTCGTTGTCCAGCCCTGAATGAGGAATGCAAAACTCAGTATACCCTTTGATTTGTGAACCGAAGTTATGTTCGGAAACAAAATACTTACCAGAGTGGGCGGATTCGCGCTGTCGAGGCTGATGTCGTCGGTCTTCTTCGGGCCACGTCTTCTGGGCCTTGAAGAGCAACTTCCAGATCTCTTCGTGCATTGTGCCGAAGAATCGCTGCAGGGTCCACGGCCCTTCCGGATTGAACTCCCACATATGAAGAGGCCGGCGCTGGCAGGGGAGGGTCCAGCGGAAAAGCATCACCTGAATCACATCAGTGAGACTGGTGTTCTTACCTATCATATTTTTGATGCGCTTTTGTAGCATCATCACTTCATCGGTCGATCCCCAGTCCAGACCCTTGTTGGTCCACGACGTGAGCCGCATAGTGGGACCGGATCTAAACTCGGGAGCGGCCACCCATCTGGCGCCGCAGGGTTCGGTGATGTAGAACCACTTCTGCTGCCATACCTTGACGATCTCCACGAAGGCTCCTTTGGGCCAGGTGGTGTTGGAGAGCTTGCTCACCATGGCACTACCGCAGTCCACATGCTTCCCGTCGACCACCTTCGGCTTCACGTTGAAGACCTTGATCCATAGGCCAAAGTGTGGGGGAATGCGGAGAAGCGCCTCGCACACGACGATAAACGCCGAGATGCGGAGGAAGGAATTTGGGGCTAGATCATAAATCTAGCCCGTAATAGAACATGAGGCCACGGACAAACGGGTGGAGGGGAAACCCTAGTCCACGGAGAAAGTGGGGGATAAACACCACTCTTTCGCCGGGCTCCAGAGTGAGGATGACTTGCTTTTTGGCAGGGAGCCTATGCGCGATGTCCGCAGTCAGGTACCCCGCCTCCCGGAGCTCCTTGACGTCCTTCTCCGTGACGGAGGAGGCCATCCACTTGCCCTGTGAGCTGGATCCGGACATGGCTGGAGAGGTTGGTGGCGGTGGGAAAGATCGAAGCTTGGGCACTGGAGCTCGAGGATGGGAAAGCAGAGGAAGGGAGAAAGTGTGGGGTAAAAGAAGGGATCTTTATCCACTTATATAGGCAGTGAATATCAAGCACCCCCCTCAAGCATTAAAACTCGCCTGTTCCCAAGGGGTCGTGCGAATAGCACGGTTGGATTACCCAAACCCGTATTGATGAGGATCCCGCAATAAGAGGACACGCTCTCTACTTTGACAAGACGTGTCAATAGAGGCTGTGCCTCGAAACGCGAAGCGGGAGGTCAAAAAACGGTTCTAAATGATAAAGAGGCCAGGCGTGGCGTTTCGCCGAAAAAAGTTTTCAGCTCACGAAC
Organism: Triticum dicoccoides; assembly: GCF_002162155.2. Lineage (NCBI taxonomy): Eukaryota > Viridiplantae > Streptophyta > Magnoliopsida > Poales > Poaceae > Triticum > Triticum dicoccoides. The sequence continues at coordinate 377,353,475 of NC_041384.1, forward strand.
CTTACTTTGATTAAGTATTTTGCCTTCGTGGTTGAGGGTTGTGACTATTATACAGAGTCGGATACATCTCTTTTATTCAGAAGATTGCTTTGAAGTATTCGGAGGAAGAACCCTTCTTGCAATGCCGAAGACAACCTGCGCGCCAGACATATCGTCATTGAAGACTAGTTCAGGGGCTACTGAGGGAGTCCGGGATTAAGGGGTCCTCGAGTGTCCGGCCTGTGTGTTATGGGTCGGACTGATGGGCCGTGAAGATACAAGGTAGAAGGCCTTCCCCCGTGTCCGGATGGGACTCTCCTTTGCGTGGATGGCAAGATTGACGTCCGGATGTGTAGTTTCCATCTTCTATAAACCGACTCTGTACAACTCTAGGCCCCTCCGGTGTCTATATAAACCAGACGGGTCAGTCCATAGAGATCATCAAAATTCATATAGGCTAGACATCTAGGGTTTAGCCATTACGATCTCGAGGTAGATCGACTCTTGTAACCCCTATACTCGTCAAATACAATCAAGCAGGACGTAGGGTTTTACCTCCATTAAGAGGGCCCGAACCTGGTTAAACATCTTGTTTCCTATGTCCCCTGTTACCTTCGATCCTCAGACGCACAGTTCGGACCCCCTATCCGAGATCTGTCGGTTTTGACACCGACAATGACACAAAGGTTTATGTCCATATAATGCGCCCTAAACATCACCAGGACAATTTGAGCCCCCTCTCATGCAGTTGATCATCTCATCACCTGTTCCACATTATAATATGGAAAAGATAAGCATATGGTAGTTCAATTTCGAATAATATTATGATTTGCAACCTATTGCATAGAACTTAAGTGTATATGTTCATTACATGTCAGTGTCTCAAACAAAAAACAATATTGTTGGAAGATTAATCATCTCTCGACACATTAAAAATAAATTGCATCTCACATCACCAATGATGCGCGCACACACATATAAACATCCACTTGCGCACACACATCGATGCACGTGCGCGCACACGGGCACTCAAACGTACACACACCTGTGCTTGCAAACCCCACCACACACGAGCGTGTACACACATGAAACAAGTACACACCGCAAACACACATGCATGCAACACGCACATACACAAGTCAGCAAGCACATAATACACACATAAATAGCACACACAAGAAGATATCTGGAAGCCAACCTCACAACGCAGTATATATCTCAAAACATGTGAAATCAACGGATACAATGAACAGGAAGAATTTTTTGGCGCCTGCTATATAACAAAAGCGGAAAAGTAATGATAGCCAAAAACCAACATGAGCGTTTTCATTATAGCTAGAGTTACAACCATAGACAATGCCAAATAAAAAATTCACCAAAAGCTCTATGTAGAAGGGAGAGAGCTGGTGTCCGGCTTGACTCTTAGGGACAGGAGTACATCAAGAAGTCTGCCTAACAAAAAGGTCAGAGGGATTCGCCAAGAAAAATCATAGCAAGGTTTTTTATTTGCTGGGGAGAGGCAAGGGTTGACGTTTTACTCTGCATTTCATGCGCAAAATTGCCAACACCTAATACTACCCATCAAAAAATTCTGATCCATTTACGCGGAGGCAATTTTTTTTAGATACTTCCTCTATCTGGATTTATTAGCCCCTCTTGTATTTTGGGCCATATTTTGATGATAAACTTAACTAATAAAATATAAGTGATATATAGCAACAATAATATTATTATAAACTACATACAAATATGAATTCAGCGGTACAATATTTGGTAACATGCATTAACATTTTATTATTCAAATATGTGGTCACAGTTTGACCCAAAATATAATGGGGACTAATAAATCCGGAGGGAAGTAATATGTACTGAGTCAGTTTGTTGTGGGGCCTCTCGTAGTGGTGATATAATTACAAATATCATGCATCCTAAGACAACATGTAGTATGAGCATGTCAACTAAGCAATTTGATGATGTGACATAGAATTAAATGAACAAAGAGAGAGTTGAGTATCATATCATGATACTTCCTCTCTTCCGGTTTACAGGGCTCAATTCAAAAATCTCATCAACCAAGATAGATGGTGAATGATGGAACATTTCTTGTAGTTTGCAATAGTACTCCATTAATGCGTTTGTAGTACTGAAAAATGTTTATCAATGCATTAATTGAAATGCATGCATGTGACCAATAAATGATCAAGAACTTTTACATGCAAGGTGAGTTTTCTTTTAAACTTTGCGTGCAATAATTTAATGCACCTTAATAATCTGAGCATGTGACAGAGAGCAATAAAATTGAGACCTATAAAATGGGAAAATAATTTTTTGAGATAAGACCTATAAGATTGGTTGTAATGGAAGTATCATAGCTAGTATCATGCATGCCAATTAGGAAATTTTGATGAGGTGGCATGGAATTAAATGAAGAAATGGATGGTGGAGTATTATATCATGATACCGTATCATAATAAATGTTATGCTACTATGTATCATGCATGGCAATAAATAAAGTAATACTAGTATAGTATGATACTATGCATTATGGAGATAGTATCACACACTAGTATTATATGTATGCTCTGACTTATGATAGTATCCATTACATGTAGCCTAAACCGAAAGGGGGGTAGTACCATATCATATTAAATTATGTGTCACTATGTGTCATGCGTGACAATAAATGAAGTTATCTATGATACCAACATATGATACAATGCACTACGAATGTAGTATCATACACTAGTATTGTATATATGATACTAGTATATGACACTCCCCACTACGACCAGCCTAGTACATGCCAACTAAGCATACTGTTGAGTTATTGTTGAGTTCTTATGGTAGTTAATGAGGAAATATGTATCTATACCTATATTTATTTATCTCTGTTGCCTAAAAGAATCTAAGATCCATCTTTCACTCCCTTTTTTTCTCACCACCCCTTCGTCCAATCTCCCATCCTTCATCAATTTTTTCTTGTTTTTCATCCTTCTAGTTTTCATCAAACCAATATTTGGTAACCCAATAAACAAGATCAACCTATGGTATAGCAATAAATTCATGGCTAGTAAGTGAATTTTTCTGATGATAAATCTAGTATATGTCAAACTCTTTAGTAACCCAATAAATAGAAATAAATTCACGACTTAGAAGAAAATAAATATCAATCAACTACTTCTATTTGGTAACCAAATAAAGCAGATTAATGGGCACATGCCTATTTTATCAATTTAAAAAAATGCTAGATGGAAAATCTATACTTTATTACCAATCGTAATCTTATTTTGTCTATTTACTTTGCATCAAGATTTGTCCCGTATGATCCTCTTGTTGTGTTAAAAATAAAATATTTGGTCTCGCGGCAACGCACAAGCATATACCCTAGTACCAATACAAAATGAGTGAGTTGTGGAGATCTAACAAATCTCACCCGTTCAATCATGTCTATGCAATGATCTACATCGCTCCAGTGTTTACCGTTAAATATGTTTAGAACCCTTCCCTAAAAATATCATTTATAATTGTCAACGTTAACCAAATAATTACATCATACCTAGTATTAACACGCAACTTATATCTTGCCTGATATTAGCGTGCAATATAATCAATATCTTGCTTAATATTAACATGCATTGCACGCACACAATTACTACTCATATAAAAAAATACTAACATGGGCATAAAAATAATAAATGAAGTCATAAAAGATAAATCTATGGTACTGCTATAATGCTAGTATCACTACTATCATATGTACGATAACAAAACACCTGGCAGTGTTAAAAAAATAACAGCTGGCAGGACTTAGTGATGTCTAGTAACGTTTGATGCATGTGACTTAATCTCACCGACAAGATGCCAACATTAAAGAATGCCGCGGGAAGGTTAATTTAACTAGTTAAGCACACCGTAACCATGGATGAACCCTGCCAAAACTCTTACTTCTGTCTTTACGATGAATTTCTTGCAGCAGGATCCAAGGAGTGCTGGAGCTAATAATGCACCACACCGCGTAATGTGTCTCAGATGTACTTCAGAACCGTAAACTAGTATCATGCACCCGAAACAAAATTGTCAACACATGCACAAACAGCCAGGGAGCGAATCCTCTCTCAAACTTTATTATACTCGTAATAGTTAACTATGTGTGTGTGTCTCTTTCTCTCCACGTGATCCGTCTTTCTCCCTACTTTGCTAGCTAATCTGGACGGAGTCAAAATAACTCACTGGCTTTAACGGACAAGCATATGGCATAAGGCATCAGAAGCTTTTCTTCCCGACCGAAGCTTAGCTGGGTGTGGAAACACAAACAACATGCAAAATTCTAAAGGTGGTAAATTCAGAGGTGTTCTTAGAACATCTACAGCCCGACTTAGCAAATCCACCTCACTAGACGTTCACACACGCATCCAGTTAGTGCCCAGATGTGTCCGTTTTGAGCCCCTACTTTTCCGTGCATACAATCATACTTCTCATTTTCTTCTTTATATGTCCTGTCACTTACATGTGATTAGTAGAAATAAAGAGCAAGAAAGACAAAAATAAAGAAAGAGAAAAGGTGATCCTGAGTGGGTCGCATCCTACGTGGGGGTCATTACCAGGCACGTCCGTGAGCCCTCATATCTTCCCCATATTTGGTATCAATATGATGAAGGAAATATGCCCTAGAGGTAATAATAAAGTTATTATTTATTTCCTTATATCGTGATAAATGTTTATTATTCATGCTAGAATTGTATTAATCGGAAACATAATACATGTGTGAATACATAGACAAACAGTATGTCACTAGTATGCCTCTACTTGACTAGCTCGTTGATCAAAGATGGTTATGTTTCCTAACCATAGACATGAGTTGTCATTTGATTAACGGGATCACATCATTAGGAGAATGATGTGATTGACTTGACCCATTCCGTTAGCTTAGCACTTGATCGTTTAGTTTGTTGCTATTGCTTTCTTCATGACTTATACATGTACCTATGACTATGAGATTATGCAACTCTCGTTTATCGGAGGAACACTTTGTGTGCTACCAAACGTCACAACGTAACTGAGTGGTTATAAAGGTGATCTACAGGTGTCTCCGAAGGTACTTGTTGGGTTGGCGTATTTCGAGATTAGGATTTGACACTCCGATTGTCGGAGAGGTATCTCTGGGCCTTCTCGGTAATGCACATCACTTAAGCCTTGCAACTAATGAGTTAGTTGCGGGATGATGTATTACAGAATGAGTAAAGAGACTTGTCGGTAATGAGATTAAACTAGGTATTGAGATACCTACGATCGAATCTCGGACAAGTAACATACCAATGACAAAGGGAACAACGTATGTTGTTATGCGATTTGACCGATAAAGATCTTCGTAGAATATGTAGGAGTCAATATGAGCATCCAGGTTCCGCTATTGGTTATTGACCGGAGACGTGTCTTGGTCATGTCTACATAGTTCTCGAACCCGTAGGGTCTGCACGCTTAAAGTTCGATAACGGCTATATTATGAGTTTATGTGTTTTGATGTACCGAAGGAGTTCGGAGTCCCGGATGAGATCGGGGACATGACGAGGAGTCTCGAAATGATCGAGACGTAAAGATCGATATATTGGACGACTATATTAGGACATCGGAAAGGTTCCGAGTGATTCGGGTATTTTGGGGAGTACCGGGGAGTTACGGGAATTCGTATTAGGCCTTAATGGGCCATACGGGAAAGGAGAGAAAGGCCTCAAAGGGTGGTCGCACCCCTCCCCATGGGCTGATCCGAATTGGACTAGGGAGGGGGGGCGCCCCCTTCATTCCTTCTCGTTTTCCCTTCCCTTTCCTTCCCTCCTACTCCTACTACTTGGAAGGGCTCCTAGTTCTACTAGGAAAGGGGGAATCCTACTCCCGGTGGGAGTAGGACTCTCCTAGGGCGCGCCATAGAGAGGGTCGGCCCCTCCCCTCCGCCACTCCTTTATATACGTGGCCAGGGGGCATCCCATAGACACAACAATTGATCTCTTGATCTCTTAGTCGTGTGTGGTGCCCCCTCCACCATAATCCACCTCGATCATATCGTAGCGGTGCTTAGGCGAAGCCCTGCGTCGGTAGAACATCATCATCGTCACCACGCCATCGTGCTGACGAAACTCTCCCTTAACACTCGGCTGGATCGAAGTTCGAGGGGCGTCATCGAGTTGAACATGTGCAGAACTCAGAGGTGTCGTGCATTCGGTACTTGATCGGTCGGATCGTGAAGACGTACGACTACATCAACCGCGTTGTGCTAACGCTTCCGCTTTTGGTCTACGAGGGTACGTGGACAACACTCTTCCCTCTCGTTGCTATGCATCACCATGATCTTGCGTGTGCGTAGGAAAATTTTGAAATTACTACGTTCCCCAACAGTGGCATCCGAGCCAGGTTTTATGCGTAGATGTCATATGCACGAGTAGAACACAAGTGAGTTGTGGGCGATATAAGTCATACTTCTTACCAGCATGTCATACTTTGGTTCGGCGGTATTGTTGGATGAAGCGGCCCGGACCGACATTACGTGTACGCTTACGCGAGACTGGTTCTACCGACGTGCTTTGCACACAGGTGGCTGGCGGGTGTCAGTTTCTCCAACTTTAGTTGAACCGAGTGTGTCTACGCCCGGTCCTTGCGAAGGTTAAAACAGCACCAACTTGACAAACTATCGTTTTGATGCGTAGGTAAGAACGATTCTTGCTCAGCCCGTAGCAGCCACGTAAAACTTGCAACAACAAAGTAGAGGACGTCTAACTTGTTTTTGCAGGGCATGTTGTGATGTGATATGATCAAGACGTGATGAGATATAAGTTGTTGTATGAGATGATCATGTTTTGTTGAAGTTATCGGCAACAGGCAAAAGCCTTATGGTTATCTCTCTATTGCATAAGATGCAAGCACCAAATAATTGCTTTACTTTATCGCTATGCGATAGCAATAGTTGCAAGAGCAATTGTTGGCGAGACAACCATGTGACGACACATTGATATAGATCAAGATGATGGAGATCATGGTGTCATGCCGGTGACGATGGAGATCATGACGATACTTTGGAGATGGAGATCAAAGGCACAAGATGATGATGCCCATATCATGTCACATATTTTGATTGCATATGATGTTTATCTTTTATACATCTTATTTTGCTTAGTTCGACGGTAGCTTCATAAGATGATCTCTCACTAATTATCAAGGTACAAGTGTTCTCCCTGAGTATGCACCATTGCGAAAGTTCTTCGTGCTGAGACACCACGTGATGATCGGGTGTGATAGGCTCTACGTTCAAATACAACGGGTGCAAAATAGTTGCACACGCGGAATACTTAGGTTAAACTTGACGAGCCTAGCATATAACAGATATGGCCTCGGAACACGGAGGCCGAAAGGTCGAGCGTGAATCATATAGTAGATATGATCAACATAGTGATGTTCACCATTGAAACTACTCCATCTCACGTGATGATCGGACATGGTTTAGTTGATATGGATCACGTGATCACTTAGAAGATTAGAGGGATGTCTGTCTAAGTGGGAGTTCTTAAGTAATATGATTAATTGATTGAACTTTAGTTTATCATGAACTTAGTCCTGGTAGTATTAGCACATCTATGTTGTAGATCAATAGCTCGCGATGTTGCTCCCAGTTTATTGTGTTCCTAGAGAAAAATTATGTTGAAAAATGTTAGTAGCAATGATGTGGATTGGATCCGTGATCTGAGGATTATCCTCATTGCTGCACAGAAGAATTATGTCTTTGATGCACCGCTAGGTGACAGACCTATTGCAGGAGTAGATGCAGACGTTATGAACGTTTGGCTAGCTCAATATGATGACTACTTGATAGTTTAGTGCACCATGCTTAACGGCTTAGAATCGGGACTTCAAAGACGTTTTGAATGTCATGGACCATTGTAACACCCCGGATATGATTTACCCAATATGTAATCCAACTCTTGCCGCTTCCGGCTTTAAGTTATTTTATTTTCTCGGGTTCGGGCTTTTGTCTCCGTGTGTTATTGTCGTTGTCATGCATCTCATATCATGTCATCATGCGCGTTGCATTTGCATACGTGTTCGTCTCATGCATTCGAGCTTTTTCCCCGTTGTCCGTTTTGCATTCCGGCGCTCCGTTCTCCTCCGGTGGTAATTTCTACCTTTCTTTCGTGTGTGGGGATTAAACATTTTTGGATTGGACCGAGATTTGCCAAGCGGCCTTGGTTTACTACCGGTAGACCGCTTGTCAAGTTTCGTACCATTTGGACTTCGTTTGATGCTCCAACAGTTAACCGAGGGACCGAAAAGGCCTCGTGTGTGTTGCAGCCCAACACCCCTCCAATTTGGCCCAAAACCCACCAAAACTCTCTCGATCATCTAGAGCGTTCGATCACGATCGCATGGCCGAAAACCGCACCTCATTTAGACTCTCCTAGCTCCTCCTATGCCTATATAAAGAACCCCCCATTTCAAATCCCGGATCCCCTCCATCCCTAACCCAAGATCCACCCCTCGCGCCACGCCGGACACGTCCGTCCCCGGCCGGACAGTGTCCGCCGCCGCCTCCGCGCCAAG
>NC_041384.1:377362695-377420767 GCF_002162155.2 Triticum dicoccoides
GCCTCGCGCCTTCGCCGGCGGCCGCCGCGCTCCTCCGCCGAGCCCCTCGTCGCCGGCCATAGCTCCGGCCACCGCGCCCCGGCGCGCCTCCGCCTCGTCGCCCTCGTCGACCGCACCAAGTCTGGCAACCCCGCGTCCCTCTCCGACGAACTCCGGCCACCACCACCATCTACGGCGACCTCCGAGCTACAGTAACTCCGGCGAGCGCATCGGGAACCGTGCCAGATCTGGATCTGAAAACCTAGGGGTTGACCTTTTTCTACTAAGTTCCCAGATTATTTTGCATACTTTGACCTGTGATAACTCCTCATCCATAGCTCTGTTTTGGGCATATAGCATATCAAAATGTTCGTCTTAGAGAGCATTGCATCATTTTCATTTGAGTTCATCTTGATGCCCAAAATGCTGTTAGAAGAATGCTATTTGAGATAATTGTCAGATCTGCTGCTCCAATTAGATATTTGTCATTTTTGCCATGATTAATGTGTGCATGTTATGCCCCTGAGCTCTTCATGAGTTTTGTTATATGTTTTGCCATCTATCCAGAGGTGCAACCAATGTATTTTTGTGATGTGTGTGGTGACTAGCACAAGCTTGCAAAGTGGAGCATTCGTTAATGCTGATTTCAGGGACTTAGCATTTCCACTAAGTCCTTGACCTGTTTATCTCATATTGCCATATGTTCATGTTGTTTCCTAGTGATTCGTGCCTCTTTTGAGGATGATCAGTAAGGATGTTTTGTTTATCTTGTAGTGCTCTATCCATCCATGTCTTTGTTTGCAATTATGGAGCACCCTAGCTTGAGTCAATAGAACTCTACTTTTGCTATTTCGTGAATCTGGGCAGATTGTCTACTTGTTAGCGATTTTGCCGAGGATGTTGTAGTTGATCCGTGCATGCGATGTTATTGTTCTTACCATGTCTAGCTTGCATTTTGTGTATTCTTGACGGATGTATGCTTAGATTGTCATGACTTGCTCCATAGTGAGTGCATCGAGCTCGTAAACATGCCTACTTGATATCTGTTTCAGCATGCTCCAGTTTTCACTAAGTCTGTGATCTGATTATGTTTTTGCCATGTTCACATGCTTGCAAATGTATTTTCTGATCCCTTTTGGCTCAAGGTCACTAAGGGAATTTTGTTAAGCTTTTTGAGTAGCTCCATGCCATGCTTTACTTTGTCATGTTCAGATCCTGTAGAATATTATTTTCTTGCTCCAAAGAGTTCTATCTGATCTGAAATTCCAGACAAGTGTTAATTTCACTAAGTCTGAGATCTGTTTGCCAAATGCATTTTTGCCATGCTTGTTTGAACCTGTTAATGGATGAATTGGCCGTAGCTCAGTGCTAGTATTTTGTTAAGCATCATGAATGGATCCCTGCCATGTATTTTGTTGTCATGTTTGGGTGCTGTAGCATGTTCATCTTGTTGCATTTATATGGCTACTTGCTGTAAATCGCAGACCGGTGTCATATTTGTATTGCTTGCCATTTCCAAACCGTAACTCCGATTCTGGCAATCTTTATATCGTTTTCAAGCGATTTCATCTCACCTTTCCAGTGGCACACTTGGATTTCCAAGTTGAGGCCAGGTTCATTCATTCCTTGTCAAATCTTGCATATGCATTACATATTGCATCCCGCATAGCATACCATCCTTGCATCATGTTGTTTGAGTTTGCATGTGGTTGATTGTGTCCTTGTTGCTTGTTTGTCTTGTTTGGGTAGAGCCGGGAGATGAGTTCGCTAATGAGGAGCCCGTTGAGTTTGCTTTCGAGAATCCAGTCAACTCTGACAACTTTGCAGGCAAGATGATCATACCCTCGAAATCACTACTATATTTGCTATGCTAGATGCTCACTCTTTTGCTATGCCTATGCTACGATGCCTACCACTTGCTTATCATGCCTCCCAAATTGCCATGTCAAACCTCTAACCCACCATTGTCCTAGCAAACCGTTGATTGGCTATGTTACCACTTTGCTCAGCCCCTCTTATAGCGTTTCTAGTTGCAGGTGAAGATTGGAGACCGTTCCTTGTTGGAACATTATTTACTTGTTGGGATATCATTATATTGCCTTGTTATCTTAATGCATCTATATACTTGGTAAAGGGTGGAAGGCTCGGCCTCTCGCCTAGTGTTTTGTTCCACTCTTGCCGCCCTAGTTTCCGTCATATCGGTGTTATGTTCCCGGATTTTGCGTTCCTTATGCGGTTGGGTTATAATGGGAACCCCTTGATAGTTCGTCTTGATTAAAGCTTTTCCAGCAATGCCCAACCTTGGTTTTACCATTTGCCAACTAGCCTCTTTTTCCCTTGGGTTTCCGAAGCCCGAGGGTCATCTTATTTTAAGCCCCCCTAGGCCAGTGCTCCTCTGAGTGTTGGTCAAAACTAGAGTCATGTGCAGCGCCCCCTCGGGGAAACTCGAGGTTTGGTTTTAGTTGTATGGAGCGCTCATCTGAGCGTGCCCTGAGAACGAGATATGTGCAGCTCCTATCGGGATTTGTCGGCACATTCGGGCGGTGTTGCTGGATTTGTTTTAACTTGTCGAAGTGTCTTGAAGAACCGGGATACCGAGTCTGATCGGATCGTCTCAGGAGGAGGTCTATTCCTTCGTTGACCGTGAGAGCTTGTCATGGGCTAAGTTGGGACTCCCCTGCAGGGATTTGAACTTTCGAAAGTCGTGCCCGCGGTTATGGGCAGATGGGAATTTGTTAATGTCCGGTTATAGATAACTTGAACCTTAACTTAATTAAAATGAATCAACTGTGTGAGTTACCGTGATGGTCTCTTCTCGGTGGAATCCAGGAAGTGAACACGGTGTTGGAGTAATGCTTGCCGCAGGATGCCCTCTAGTTACTCGCTCACGCTTTGCCTCCTCTTCTCGCTCTCTTTTGCGAACAGGATAGCCACCATATATGCTAGTCGCTTGCTGCAGCTCCACATATATTTTTCCTTGCCTTACCTATTAAGCTTAAATAGTCTTGATCGCGAGGGTGCGAGATTGCTGAGTCCCTGTGGCTCACAGATTACTTCCAAACCAGATGCAGGGCCTGATGATTCCGTTCCAGATGACGCGCTTGAGCTCAAGTGGGAGTTCGACGAGGACTCTCAACGATACTACGTGTCTTTCCCTGATGATCAGTAGTGGTGCCGAGTTGGGGTGATCGGGACCGTGTCGCATGTTGGGTTGTTCTTTTATTTTGGCGCCGTAGTCGGGCCATGAGTGTTTGAATGTTGTAATGCTATTTATGTACTTGATTGACGTGGAGAGTGTAAGCCAACTATGTATCTCCCCTTTTATTATTTATATTACATGGGATGTTGTGAAGATTGCCTAACTTGCGACATTGCTTTCAATGCGGTTATGTCTCTAAGTCGTGCCTCGACACGTAGGAGCTATAGCCGCATCGAGGGCGTGACAACCATATGAGATGTTCCAGGAGTTGAAGTTAATATTTCAAGCAAATACCCGAGTTGAGAGATATGAAGTCTCCAACAAGTTCTATAGCTAAAAAGATGGAGGAGAATAGCTCAAGAAGTGAGCATGTACTCAGATTGTCTGGGTACTACAATCGCTTGAATCAAGTGGGAATTAATCTTCCAGATAAGATAGTGATTGACAGAATTCTCTAGTCACCATCACCAAGTTAGTAGAACTTCGTGATGAACTATGATATGCAAGGGATAACGGAAACGATTCCCAAGCTCTTCGTAATGCTGAAATCAACGAAGGTAGAAATCAAGAAAAATATCAAGTGTTGATGGTAGACGAGACCACTAGTTTCAAGAAAAAGGCAAAGGGAAGAAGGAGAACTTCAAGAAGAACGACAAGCAAGTTACTGCTCAAGTGAAGAAGCCCAAGTCTGGTCCTAAGCCTGAGACTAAGTACTTCTACTTCAAAGGGACTGGTCACTGGAAGCGGAACTGCCCCAAGTATTTGGCGGATAAGAAGGATGGCAAAGTGAACAATGGTATATTTGATATACAGATTATTGATGTGTATTTTACTAGTGTTCGTAGCAACCCCTTGGTATTTGATACGGGTTCAGTTGCTAAGAGTAGTAACTCGAAACGGGAGTTGCAGAATGAACAGAGACTAGTTAAGGGTGAAGTGACGATGTGTGTTGGAAGTGGTTCCAAGATTGATATGATCATCATCGCACACTCCCTATACTTTCGGGATTAGTGTTGAACCTAAATAAGTGTTATTTGGTGTTTGCGTTGAGCATGAATATGATTTGATCATGTTTATTGCAATACGGTTATTCATTTAAGTAAGAGAATAAATTGTTGTTCTGTTTACATGAATAAAACCTTATATGGTTACACACCCAATGAAAATGGTTCGTTGGATCTCGATCGTAGTGATACACATATTCATAATATTGAAACCAAAAGATGCAAAATTAATAATGATAGTGCAACTTATTTGTGGCACTGCCGCTTAGGTCATATTGGTGTAAAGCGCATGAAGAAACTCCATGTTGATGGACTTTTGGAATCACTTGATTATGAATCACTTGATGCTTGCGAACCATGCCTCATGGGCAAGATGACTAAGGCTCCGTTCTCCGGAACAATGGAGCGAGCAACTGACTTATTGGAAATAATACATACTGATGTATGCGGTCCGATGAGTGTTAAGGCTCACCGCAAGTATCGTTATTTTCTGACCTTCACAGATGATTTGAGCAGATATTGGTATATCTACTTAATCAAACACAAGTCTGAAATAGTTGAAAAGTTCAAAGAATTTCAGAGTGAAGTGGAGAATCATCGTAACAAAAATAAAAGTTTCTACGATATGATTGCAGAAATAAAATATTTGAGTTACGAGTTTGGCCTTCAGTTCAAAAATGTGAAATAATTTCACTACTCACGCCACCTGAAACACCACAGTGTAATGGTGTGTCCAAACATCGTAACTGTACTTTATTAGATATGGTGCGATCTATGATGTATCTTACCAATTTACCACTATTGTTTTGGGGTTATGCATTAGAGACAACTACATTCATGTTAAATAGGGCACCATCTAAATCCGTTGAGACGACACCGTATGAACTATGCTTTGGCAAGAAACCTAAGCTGTCATTTCTTAAAGTTTGAGGTTGCAATGCTTATGTGAAAAGGTTTCAACCTGATAAGCTCAAACCCAAATCGGCGGAGTGCGTCTTCATAGGATACCCAAAAGAAAATGTTGGGTCCAACTTCTATCACAGATCCGAAGGCAAGATATTCGTTGCTGAGAATGGATCCTTTCTAGAGAAGGAGTTTCTCTCGAAAGAAGTGAGTGGGAGGAAAGTAGAACTTGATGAGGTAACTGTACCTGCTCCCTTATTGGAAAGTAGTTCATCACAGAAATCTGTTCATGTGACTACTACACCAATTAGTGAGGAATCTAATGATGATGATCATGTAACTTCAGATCAAGTTACTACCGGACCTCGTAGGTAAACCAGAGTGAGATCCGCACCAGAGTGGTGCGGTAATCCTACTCTGGAGTTCATGTTACTTGACCATGACGAACCTACGAACTATGAGGAAGCGATGATGAGCCTAGATTCCGCGAAATGGCTTGAGACCATGAAATCTGAGATGGGATCCACGTATGAGAACAAAGTGTGGACTTTGGTTGACTTTCCCGTTGATCGGCAAGCAATTGAGATTAAATGGATCTTCAAGAGGAAGACGGACGCTGATAGTAGTGTTACTATCTACAAAGCTAGAATTGTCGCAAAAGGTTTTCGACAAGTTCAAGGTGTTGACTACGATGAGAGTTTCTCACTCGTATCTATGCTTAAGTCTATCCGAATCATGTTAGCAATTGCCACATTTTATGAAATCTGGCAAATGGATAAACAAAACTACATTCCTTAATGGATTTATTAAAGAAGAGTTGTATATAATGCAACAAGAAAGTTTTGTCAATCCTAAAGGTGCTAACAAAATATGCAAGCTCCAGCGATCCATCTATGGACTGGTGCAAGCATCTCGGAGTTGGAATATACGCTTTGATAAGTTGATCAAAGCATATAGTTTTATACAGACTTGTGGTGAAGCCTGTATTTACAAGAAAGTGAGTGGGAGCACTACAACATTTCTGATAAGTATATGTGAATGACATATTGTTGATCGGAGATAGTGTAGAATTATTTTGCAAAGCATAAAGGAGTGTTTGAAAGGAGTTTTTCAAAGAAAGACCTCGGTGAAGCTGCTTACATATTGAGCATCAAGATCTATAGAGATAGATCAAGACGCTTGATAAGTTTTTCAATGAGTACATACCTTCACAAGATTTTGAAGTAGTTCAAAATGGAACAGTCAAAGAAAGAGTTCTTTCCTGTGTTACAAGGTGTGAAACTGAGTAAGACTCAAAGCCCGACCACGGCAGAAGATAGAAAGAGAATGAAAGTCATTCCCTATGCCTTGGCCATAGGTTCTATAAAATATGCCATGCTGTGTACCAGATCTATTGTATACCCTACACTATTTTTGGCAAGGGGTACAATAGTGATCTAGGAGTAGATCACTGGACAACAGTCAAAATTATCCTTAGTGGAATAAGGATATGTTTCTCGATTATGGAGGTGACAAAAAGGTTCGTCGTAAAGGGTTACGTCGATGTAAATTTTGACAATGATCCAGACGACTCTAAATCTCAATCTGGATACATATTGAAAGTGGGAGCAATTAGCTAGAGTAGCTCCATGCAGAGCATTGTTGACATAGAAATTTGCAAAATACTTACGGATCTGAATGTGGCAGACCCGTTGACTAAACTTCTCTCACAAGCAAAACATGATCACACCTTAGTACTCTTTGGGTGTTAATCACATAGCGATGTGAACTAGATTATTGACTCTAGTAAACCCTTTGGGTGTTGGTCACATGTCGATGTGAACTATGGGTGTTAATCACATGGTGATGTGAACTATTGGTATTAAATCACATGGTGATGTGAACTAGATTATTGACTCTAGTGCAAGTGGGAGACTGAAGGAAATATGCCCTAGAGGCAATAATAAAGTTATTATTTATTTCCTTATATCATGATAAATGTTTATTATTCATGCTAGAATTGTATTAACCGGAAACATAATACATGTGTGAATACATAGACAAACAGTATGTCACTAGTATGCCTCTACTTGACTAGCTCGTTGATCAAAGATGGTTATGTTTCCTAACCATAGACATGAGTTGTCATTTGATTAACGGGATCACATCATTAGGAGAATGATGTGATTGACTTGACCCATTCCGTTATCTTAGCACTTGATCGTTTAGTTTGTTGCTATTGTTTTCTTCATGACTTATACATGTTCCTATGACTATGAGATTATGCAACTCCCGTTTACCGGAGGAACACTTTGTGTGCTACCAAACGTCACAACGTAACTGGGTGATTATAAAGGTGCTCTACAGGTGTCTCCGAAGGTACTTATTGGGTTGACGTATTTCGAGATTAGGATTTGTCACTCCGATTGTCGGAGAGGTATCTCTGGGCCCTCTCGGTAATACACATCACTTAAGCCTTGCAACTAATGAGTTAGTTGCGGGATGATGTATTACAGAGCGAGTAAAGAGACTTACCGGTAATGAGATTGAACTAGGTATTGAGATACCGACGATCGAATCTCGGGCAAGTAACATACCGATGACAAAGGGAACAACGTATGTTGTTATGCGGTTTGACCGATAAAGATCTTCGTAGAATATGTAGAAGCAAATATGAGCATCTAGGTTCCGCTATTGGTTATTGACCGGAGACGTGTCTCGGTCATGTCTACATAGTTCTCGAACCCGTAGGGTCCGCACGCTTAAAGTTCGATGACAGTTATATTATGATTTTATGTGTTTTGATGTACTGAAGGAGTTCGGAGTCCATGATGAGATCGGGAACATGACGAGGAGTCTTGAAATGGTCGAGACGTAAAGATCGATATATTGGACGACTATATTCAGACATCAGAAAGGTTCCGAGTGATTCGGGTATTTTCGGGAGTACTGGGGAGTTACGGGAATTCATATTGGGCCTTAATGGGCCATACAGGAAATGAGAGAAAGGCCTCAAAGGGTGGCCGCACCCCTCCCCATGGGCTGGTCCGAATTGGACTAGGGAGGGGGGGCGCCCCCTTCATTCCTTCTCCTTTTCCCTTCCCTTTCCTTCCCTCCTACTCCTACTACTTGGAAGGGCTCCTAGTTCTACTAGGAAAGGGGGAATCCTACTCCCGGTGGAAGTAGGACTCCCCTAGGGCGCGCCATAGAGAGGGCCGACCCCTTCCCTCCGCCACTCTTTTATATACGTGGCCAGGGGGCATCCCATAGACACAACAATTGATCTCTTGATCTCTTAGTCCTATGCGGTGCCTCCCTCCACCATAATCCATCTCGATCATATCGTAGCGGTGCTTAGGCGAAGCCCTGCGTCGGTAGAACATCATCATCGTCACTACGCCATCTTGCTAACGAAACTCTCCCTCAACACTCGGCTAGATCGGAGTTCGAGGGACGTCATCGAGTTGAACGTGTGCAGAAGTCAGAGGTGCCGTGCGTTCGATACTTGATCGGTCGGATCGTGAAGACGTACGACTACATCAACCGCGTTGTGCTAACGCTTCCGCTTTCGGTCTACGAGGGTACGTGGACAACACTCTTCCCTCTCGTTGCTATGCATCACCATGATCTTGCGTGTGCGTAGGAAAATTTTGAAATTACTACGTTCCCCAACATATGAGGGTTTGCGGACAGCCCGGGCATGTAGGGATGATATGAAGGGTTTGGTTGAGTCACTTTCTCCCATCTCTCTCCTGTCTGGTCATTGATCAGACGCGTCCACGGATGTTTAAAGAGGATTTGAGGAGGTCGGCTGTAGATGCTCTTAGTAGGTTTACTCGTGTGGTCCCATCCCCTCTGCATGGGACTCCAAAGCCTTTGCATAAGGAGAAGGATGATACCTCTCACCCTGAGTGGCGTAGTGGGGCGCCTGGAAAAGAAGAACATCACGTCCAACATCCCAACGGCAAAAGTGCAGAGTATAGGTTATTGGAAGTTGTTGATGAGTTGCGAGAGGTGAGCAAAGTGGAGGTTGCTGAGCAAAGCATGAAAGCCTACCTGGACATGTAGAAAAGATCGCTTTCGGCGCAAGTGATCGCGACATTGAGCACTTTGGCAAGCATTGCCGGGAAGTCAAAGCTAGACCTTGCAGGATATTTCTCACAAGATAATGTTAGCCCATGATGCTTCCATGCAGAGGCGGTGCCGAGGCTTGATATGGATGAGCTATGTTGAGCGCTTGGTGGTCAGTTCGGTTGCACTTGAGCCATGCCTAATGGTTTTGGGCCTCTTGTGTGTGGATCAGACGATGTCTCTTGATGTTGCGTTTAGGTCTACCCTCCCCAAGCTCTAGTGTCTTTTTCTTGTTTTGTGTGTGTTTTTACTTGGTTTTCCCTAATTAATTGTGAAATGTTAGTTTCTTAGGTCCGGTTTCCCTTATAAATTAGACCATCTCTTTTCTCTTTAAGGAAATGCAGCCCCTTGCCTTCGCGATGAGGTTCTTCAAAAAATGAACCAGAGGTATGTTTTGGTACACCCCACATAATTTGAGATGACGCAACCCTAAGCTAACGTGTATACACCAAATCCTAGCATCCTCGAGATCATCCCTCAAGGCTTGCACCCTCCATACGAGCAATACAATACACAATGGCAAGAAGTATGGTATTATCTCTCTCTGATGGCCTGAACCAAGGTATAATTCCCGTCTCGTATGCATTCATCTAAATTCTCAATCAGTACACCACCATCTGTTTATTATTGCTTGATCTTTAAATCAAGAGTTGGTGTGTTGGGTAGAGGTTGTGCACACAAAATTTGTCACGATCAGATCCATATGGTTTTCTTGTTTGAGTCCGACATCTTCGCTCCAGGCCAAGGCATCTGTTTTGGCTCCTTAGACTTCATCGCTGATTTGGCGGGCCATCTGACCCGTCGCCAGCTTCATTGAAGGACGATCTCTCTGCTATGTATCATCAGACCATTTTTATTCTTGCAAGCTCTCTAGTTTGAATATATTCATAAATAACGACACTTCAATTTTGTGAATTACAAATATGTTTTTTTACCTTATAGTGCCTTAATTTATAATTTTGTTGGCAACAAAACGACTTTGGTTCTATGCATGACCTAGTTCTATGGCTTCTGTTGTCAAGTCTCGACTTTATTTTGTCTATGAAACTAAATATTTGTATAGTACTCCCTATGTTCACAAAAAAAGATATTTTAAATATTTTAATATGAATTACATACAAACTGAAATGTGTAAACAAACACACTAAAATGCATCCATGTAAATCAGAATAAGAAAAAAAATTAGAACATCTTACAATAGCGAACGGAGTGGAAATCCAATTTGGCTTCCGGGAGCACGTGATCCCCCGCGAGGAAAATGATTTTTGAAATGTCAAATAAATGCCAAAAAATTATTTTATGTTTTCATAGTCACATCCAAATGCCATCTACGAAGTTTTAGGCAAAAAGGTTAAGCATGTTGGCTTGTGCCAAAAAAATAATTAAACACCAAATATTACCCAAAAACGTCACCCTAAATTTGGTTTTTTCACGACAAAACACTATTGCTCTGTTTCACATAAAAGTTGTCAAGTATGCTTACGACACTAACACGAACAACCATAAAAAATTTCAGAATTTTCTGAAAACATTTTGTGACATTTTTGAGGTATTGTTCATCTGGGAGCAAATGCTCCCGAGAGTCAAAACCGATTGATTATATACTAGCTCACTTTAAAGTTACATTGTATGACTGCTAGTGGTTGGAGAGCCGGCCCTGTTTAAGAGGAAGTTGTGTGCACGTTTTCATTTAAAAATACATAGGTCTTCGCCTCCATCTAAAAAACATCTCAGAAAAAAAAATCCTCACCTCTATCCAAAAAAGATATAATTTTTTTACCACTGTAGCCTACCAACTAGCGCCATTTTGCATTACCCCCATTAAAAAAATATATGGGACCCTCACCTTCTTCTTAAAAAAACATTTAAAAAAATCATCACCTCCATATAAAAAACATATTCCAAAAGTTTTCTCACCACGCCCAAGCAGCTTGTGCCACATGGCATAGCTGGTTGGCCGCCCTTCTCCCTACGCTTAATAGGTTTAGTTATGCTTATATTTTTACTTCATTATTCATGCGACTGTCTTGTTAGAAAGTTTAGGACTCTTTTTTTTAGGTTGTGTATCCAAACACTTGATTTGATTTTCAGATTAGATATTTAGATCAAGTTTGCCAGGCTTTACAAATTATTTCTGGCTATGCTATTATGTGTTCATTTGCAAACACCCTACAATGCTAGTATGACGAGGCTACTCCGACATGTGTCCCGTATATCATGCTCGACAACGGTGATACACGGACGGCGTGTTTAGGCCTTGTGTAATGCAAGACGCTTAGAAGGGTGCTTGGAGAAATAAATCAGTCTTTTTTAAGCACTAATACTTATTTGTAAAGGATAGACGTTTAATTAGACATTTCTTCTTTGTATTACATAAGCAATGATGTTTTTAAAAAACCCAATTTATTTTTCTAAACAACATCGTAAGCATATAGCATTGCAGGTGGATTGCAAACACCCTGCGGACTGCTCTCCGCAGACTGGACTAGGTGGACGCAAAATGTTCAGTTGGTGCAACTTGATGGTTAACTGGCCTGGGTGTACGTAGCCAATCCACTTCAGGTTCCAGTGCCCAGCTACGTGAACTGACATGTGACGCCCATGATTCATCCTCACACACACAACCCAGCTCGGTGCATGCCTCTGACCAACCCTCTCGGGGTTATTTTACTGGCCGAAATCACTGTTCTGACCTTGTCAGCGTTTATAGTCACAAACTGAACTCGACGAGAAAGTATTTCGTGATTTGACCCTTTTAGAAACGCCAGGGTCCGTGGCGTTTCCACCCAACATAGAAACGCCGAGCAAGCTAGCGTTTCTGCCCTGGCCCATTGCCAGGCCGAGGACGCGTTGGCTGCTGACGTGGCAGGCTGAAAACACCGACCCAGCTAGCGTTTCTGGAAACGCCATAATCAGTGGCGTTTCTGGTGCAGATATTTTAGGTGGCCGTGGGGCTTTCACCCACCACTCACCACTCACTCTCTTCTCCCCCATTGGCCTATCTCGAGATCTTGCTCTTTTCCCCCTTTGTGTCCCTCACTTAGTCCCTCACAAATTCTTGCAAATCGATTAGGTTGGTCCGTGGATCCGGTGTCATTTCCGTTCGTTGAGGTAACCTCCTTCATCTCACAAATTTGTATTGGTTGGATTTGTCCATTTGGATTGATTTGTTCTTGTTGTTCCTAACCCTAGTTTTGAGCATGGATCTATAATGTGATGTTTTGAGTATTGTTGTTCCAATAGTGTTGCATTTTGATGTTGTTGAGCATACCTTATTGTGGGTTATGGCTAATGTTAAGATTTAGGGTTAGGGTTATGGCCAATGTTAAGATTTAGGGTTAGGGTTAGGTGTTTTGTTAGCAATGTGGTATATTTAGCATTGTACATTTCTTATACTTATGTTACCATTTTTTTAGATGGACAAGATTGTGAATATTCATTATGTTGACAAAGAGGCATTCATGAATGTGGATATTGTTGACAAGTATGAGGAAGTGTTGATATTTCTTGAGACACCTAGTTATGAAGAGGTTGTGGAAGAAACACGGATAAGATTAAAGTGGGTGTATGCAAGTGATCAAGTTGAATTAGTAGGAAGATATGATGTTGGGTCGGCACATAAGTGTCGAATGAAGACAATGCCTATCAAGTCCAATTTGCATTGGGCTGCATATAAGGAGGTTGTTGCATCCTCAGAAGTCAAGTCACTCGAAGTCTTTGCAAGTAAGGTGGTCAAGGCTCCTCTCTTTCATGTTGACTTGAACCAAACCTTAGTACATGATGTGAACCCGGTTAGTAGTGTGCCGCCTATTGTTGAGTATAAAGTTGAAGCGGAAGCCAATGAGTATCCCCAATATGAGTTCGGAGGTAGTGCACCGATGAAAGATGATGGCGATGACTCCGACGAAGAGTATGAGAGGCACCACAACATTGTTGGTGATGTAGAGGCTGAAGTAAGGCATCAGGACATGGATCCTGACATTATCTATCAGCGTGCTTGTGTGGATGACTCGGATGATGAAGGCCCAGTGAATGAGTTGGACGAGGATGGCTTGACTGCGAAAGAAGCAGAGTGGTACACAAAAATCACCGGTAGGGATCACAAAGTTCCCTTGTTTTGTGATGTTAGCCTTGCAGATAAGGCTATAGTCGATGGTGGCATGAGCAAGACAATTGAGGCTAGACAGTTCCCAAGTAGTACACCCGACGCGATTTCGATGCCATACGTGAGGAAAGGTTTGATGTTCGAGCACATGCTAGAATTCAGGATGTGGTTGTGTGAGTACGCTGTCAAACACCACAGGCCTTTCATAGTTGTTCACTGGACTGCAACAAGCGATACACCGTGAAATGTGAGGTAGAAAGATGCAAATGGAAAGTCAATGGAAGACTCATGAAAGATGGTTGGTGGAAGATAACTAGTTGCGAAGCCACTCACCAATGCACACCGCCGACCGTAGAAGCATGGAAGACACACCGTCAACTAACATCAGAATTCATTGGTTATAAATACCAGAAACATATAGCCGAGGATCCAACCATTAAAGTGAAGTTGTTGATGTGTTGGATTGAAGATAAATTCGGATATAAGGTCAAGTACGGAAAGACATGGAAGGCCAAGCAAGTCGCTCTCAGAATGTTGTATGGTGGATGGGAAGAGGCTTACAGCATGCTACCCAGGTTGCTGGGAGCGATGTCGTACAGAAACCCAGGAATGTACCACTACGTCCAAGATATTGAAGGAGTGTTCCGTCGTGCCTTTTGGACGTTTGGCCCATGCATTGCAGCTTTTGAGCATTGTCGATCGGTTTTGTCTATAGATGGGACATTCTTGACAGGGAAATACAAGGGCACACTCATGATAGCAATGGCACATGATGCTAACGATCAGGTGTTGCCTGTGGCATTTGCTTTGGTCTCCATGGAGAACCAAGACAACTGGGAATGGTTCATGAGACTTGTTAGGAGCACGGTCATTCCTCCGAATAGGGAGGTATGCATCATATCCGATCGGCACCAAGGCATATTTAAGGTCGTGGATATTCATATTCCAGGTCATGCGAGGCTTCACCACCGATGGTGTATGAGGCACTTCGTTGCAAACTTTTACAGGGCTTGTAAGAACAAGGATCTTTGCAAGGATCTTAACTCCGCATGTGTAGCCTTCTCCGTTAAGTCATTCACGACACGCTTGAACAAAATCTATGAGAAGGCAAACGAAGGTGGGAAAGATTTCTTAGAAAGGAATATTGATGAGAGACACAAGTGGTCACAGGCATGTGACGAAGGAGGCATGAGATATGGTGACATGACAAGCAATCTAGTTGAGTGCTTCAACTTTGTCTTGAAGGGTGCACGTTAGTTGCCGGTGACGGCAATAGCGAAATATACCTTTTACAAGCTGAATGAGTATTTTTTGAAGCACTCCGACAAAATCGACAAGTTGATTGCTGATAGTGAGAAGCCTCCCAATGAAATTTATCCAAAGAAGGTTGCCGAGTGGCTAGAGTTTCAGAGAGACAAGTCAGCCATCCAGCGAGTCACTTGTTTCGATAATGTAGAAATGAAATACCAAGTGAATGAGCCAGGTGGGACAACTAGAGATGGACAATCATATGGTGGTCGCTCATTTACGGTGGCTCTTAGGACAAGACATTGCACTTGTGAGCGGCCTAGTAAGTACCACTGGCCATGCTCACACATGATGTCGGCGGCCCGCATCAGGAATGTGGATATCTCCGATGGAGTAGTTGCGAGGTTGCATGAATTCAATTTGCAAACTCATAAGTTAACATGGGCGTCTAGATTCCACCCTTTTCTGGACGCATCGCAGTGGCCAGAGTATCACGGTCCTAATATTAGGCCCGATCCGGAGATGATGGTGCAACCCAAGGGTAGAAGGAGAACAAAGCGATATAGGAATGATATGGATGACCTCATGAGCACCAGAGAATTTGGTAGTGGACATTTCATGGAGCCATGTGATAGGAACCAATGCGGTGGTTGCAATGAAACGACACACAACAAAAGGACTTGCAAAACAAACAAAACTTCAAAAGGGCACAATGCTTCTTCAAGTGGTGGCCGAGGTTCCGGTGATGGCCTTGGTGGTGGCCGAGGTTCCGGTGATGGACTTGGTGGTGGCCGAGGTTCCGGTGGTGGCCTTAGTGGTGGCCGAGGTTCCGGTGGTGGCCTTGGTGGTGGCCGAGGTTCCGGTGGTGGCCTTGGTGGTGGCCGAGGTTCCGGTGGCCGAGGTTCCGGTGGTGGCCGAGGATCCAGGGGTGGTCGTGGTCGAGGACGAATTACCGGTGATGGTGCTCGTGGTAGGGGTAGAGGTTCGGGTGGTGGTAGAGGAGGTTTCATGGGTAGAGGCCGTGGTAATGCTAGAGGAATGTTTGGATACCTAGATGGACCATTTCCGTACGTGGCTACATTTCATAATTATTTTCATGTCTCCCAATATTACTTTCATGTTGTTTTTGTCCTTACTAACTAATGTCTTGCAATTTTTCATAGGTATGGCGGCTTCTCAACCCAACAAGGCAACAATGAAGGGGCTTGAGGATGGCGAAGGTGAGATGGCGGGATGGTGGGAGAAGGCTGCGAAGAAGCTTAGAGAGGAGGATGCAGCCAAGCTAAAGAAGAAGAAGGAAGAGGAACTTGAGAAGAAGAGGAAAGAATTAGAGAGAGCGAGAAATGCGATGTATGCTAGGGAGCAAGCGTTGGTGAGGAAATATGAGGAGGCACAGAAAAAGCGTCAAAAGGATTTTGTAGAAAAAACCTTGAAGCTTTGGGCAATTGCAGATGAAAAAGAGAGAGGGAGAATCAGATATTCATGGAGAGGGTGGTCAAGGAGGCTCACCTCATAAGGAAAAGGGAGGAAGAAGAAGAAGAAGAAGAGAGGAAGAAGAAGAAGGGAAAGGGGCCTTGCTCTACACAATAGAGCAATGATGTAAACTGTGCCATGCTTTGGACCTTCGTGTGCATTTCATCTTGAACCTTCTTGTTTCCTAGACTCCTTTATGTGGTGAACTATGTGTACTCTAAATTGCTTTGGACTCCTCTATGTGTACTCCTTTATGTGTTGAACTATGTGATATCACAATTGCTTTGGACTTCTCTATGTATACTCCTTTATGTGATGTCACAATTGCTTTGGACTCCTCTATGTTTACTCCACAAAAGGCTTTGGAGTTTGTTTTGACACCCTGTTATGACAGCAACGCCAAACAAATGGGCGTTTCTATATACACCCGAAACGCCAACTACCCTGGCATTTCCACCCTACAACGAAACGCTCTGCCTGGCTTGGCGTTTTTGGAAGACAGAGGCTGGCTGGGACATGTTCACTAAACGTTGCCGCTCACCCCAGAAACGCCAATGTCCATGGCGTTTCCACCCTACAATAAAACACCCTCCGTGGGATGGCGTTTCTTTAAGACAGAGGCTGGTTGGGCCATGTTCACGAAACGTTGCCGCTCACACCTGAAACGCCAATGTCCATGGCGTTTCCACCCTACAACAAACGCCCTCCGTGGGTTGGCGTTTCTTTAAGACAGAGGCTGGTTGGGCCATGTTCACGAAACGTTGCCGCTCACACCTAAAACGCCATTGTCCTTGGCGTTTCCGAGCCACAGTTAAACGTCGTTGTCCTTGGTGTTTCTTCCCTGTTATGCAGAACACAGCAAACCCGGCTGCCCATGTCCATTCCATCACAGATAGCAAAGGTACAACAACAGTTTTCACAATATAATGCCAAGTACAGCAACAGTATAGCAATGAGACATATTTTTCGGCAACGAACTTAACATGATCCAGCTTACATAATAATTACCAAGTCTTGCTAACATAGAACTAAGAAGTCCATCAGACATAAAACATAAGAAGTTCATCACATATAGAACTAACAAGTTTGCTCCATCTGAAACGCTCACTACATTTCTAGTTCACCACATATATAACTAACAAGTTCGCATTAGTCATCACTTCACTTCTTGCCTCTTTTTGCAGCCATCTTCCCCCTGTTGACGTAGCTCTCTGGAGTGTTCTGCCATCTAGGACGTCGGATGGTTCTTGAGCTAACTCGGCGTGCTTCTTCAGAAGGCTGAGAAGGTTGAGTTGGCGGTGGAGCATCTTCCATCTGCGAAGCCGCAAGCTCCACATAGTCCGGATCCGCATCGTAGTCTGTCTCCTCCTCTTCATCTTCCTGTTCATCAATCCGTGCTCGGCTCGAAGAAGCACCTGCTCGGTTGGAAGATGGACGAGCGGAAGAAGCGCGTGATTGGCTCGAAGATGGATGAGCGGAAGACAGCACATCCATTCTATACTGAGCACGTGCACGCACATCCGTGGATGAACCGCCATGGCAAGAAAGTAAAGCGGCTAGTGTTCGGCAATGATTCACAACCTTCTGCAGAGGCAAAGACATTGATATGTAAATATGCAAAAATAGTTCACATGACACATGTTCATATTAAGAGGGCCTCTAACCTGTAGAGTACTCCTAATGAGAATGTCTGTTTCTCTACCAGGTGCGCGGCCAAGCACCACATTACTATCATTGATACATCTCCATAGCTCCGTGTCCTGAATAAAATTTAAGTGACACACCACTCATGAAGAAATGTCACATGTTCAAAAAAGAGACAAAAAGACATACCACTCGGTCATGCAGAGGGCCATAATCTAGGTGCGCTCCAATGGTCTCCCTAATAGAGTTGTTGAATGCACCATCAGCAGCCTCACTTGGCATTACTTCCAAGCAATCGACACGAGTCCAAGCACCCTTAAGGATAACTCTGTACTCTTTGTGAAGCCACTCCAAATGTCTTAAATATGCCCCCTCATCGTTGTCAGGTGTGTGATCATCTTCAATTCGGGCATTCCTTTGAGCATTCCACATGTCTACCCACATAAGATGGTGATCCTCCCAATTAATGACATTCTTGTTGTGTTGCTGGCTCGTCCTACAAAGTATGAGAAGTATCGGCATCATTTTCATTTTTCCGTGGTTACACATTGATCAACATATGGTATAAGAAACTCTCACCTATGTAGCACCACACTTGTCTCAACATACTCCGGCGGGGTGCGTTGTTGTACTCCAAATTGCTTCGAAACACGATGTGGAAGATGCCACTCCACCGCAAAAAAGCATATCATGGGGCAACGCACACGCCAAAGATGTTGGTCATGAAGGCACATATTGCTCAAAGGGAACTGCCTAAGTACCATGTACGGCCTCCAATTAACCTACATCACAACATGTCACTAGCTCATGCACAACAAAAAAACTGTAATGATGGCAAGGGATTTGATAATTACCTGGTTGTAAGTAAGCATGTCAAGCTCCCTTATGTATGCCTTATACCGCCCCATGGCGGCGATACTCGACACTTGGACATTAGCCCAAGTGTATGCGATAGTGGGATATCGCTCCTCATCCCCGTCAAAAGGCCACTCCCAAGGTTCTTCCGGAGCAATAGTGAAGTTACGGCCCACAGGGATACGCTCCCACATCCAAATTTGTAGGGCCCAAACAAAACCACCAAGACAAGATTTCGGCTTACTCCTCATACATGCTCCGTCCAACTGCACATTTTTACACACATTAAACAATCATAGGAAAAAATTTCTTTCATATAATGAGAATGCATCAAATTATCATTACCTGACGGTACAAGAAGGCTAGTGCCGCCGACCCCCAACTCCACTTGACATCCCAGTTACGAAGAGGGTCCAAGAACATCCACGAGGCTGTGTCTCCCGTGCCGTCAGGAAACGCCACTTGGGTCAAAAGATTCCATAAGTAAGCCCTGGCGTACCTCTCCACAACAGCCGGACTGGCATTCTCTGGGCACTCGTAAAAATGTTCTTGTAGCCACAAGAACAAAACACCAGATGGCCTAGGATCCTTCTTTGTTTCATGAATCCACGGGGGAGGTTCAACACCAACCAAACCTGCAACCCTTTGTCGCCACCCCTCAGACCTCACCTTCCCGGTAAGAGCCCTGCCCTCGATCGGAAGACCGGAGATCATCGCAATATCCTCCAAAGTAACGGTCATCTCACCAAGAGCAAGGTGAAAAGAGTGCATCTCCGGTCTCCAACGGTCCGTAAGGGCGGTAATGGCCGTCGAGTTCAGCCATGGTGGTGTGCCTTTAAAGTTGAGCACAAACTAGAGAAGATCCATTCTTCTAAAATAAGGCTCGTAGCGACGGTCATACCTCAAGGACTCACGTGGGTTGTGGCCTCTCAAACGAAGTACTGGAGGAACCTACAAATAACACACGCACAATTTATATACTTCTCTAAACTACTCACAATATGAGAATCAACAATGTAGATACATAATTACCTCCCCTCTTTCCACTAGCACATCACGATGCTTCTCCTCGTAATAATCATCAAGGCCGGGATATTTATCCGGCTCAAACATCCTACAAAATAAGGTCAATGGATTTATTATAATATATGCTTAAAATTATGACCACATCATATATAAAATCGTGTGAGAACTACTACAAATTATCCCAAAGATACATTACCAACACCAATTCTTTTCAACCTATTTTATCCTAAAAAATCTATCACAACTAATTATTAACAAATAATAGGCTCAACTTAATCCAAAAAAATGGTCTCTCTCTAAATCCAATAATAAACAAGTTAACTAAGAATACTTAAACACAAGGAGTATATGTCTTCTTTTTTAAACATAATGTAACCAAAATATTCATCAAACAAATCATTAATAACTCATCTTAGGGTTCCATCATGTTTGAAAAAATACATCTACAATAGCCAATCTTGACTGAAAATAAATGGAGGATTGGGAGGAGAATACCTCAAGCAACTCGGGGATGCTCCGATCTCCTTGTTTTGATGATTAAAATAGCAGGTCTGGGGAAGATTTGGTGAAGAAGAGGGAGGGGGCGGCCGCCAGTTCGTTATCGAGAAGGAACTGCTCGACCGGGGGAGTGGGCTGGGTTAGGCCCCCGCGGACCGCGCGCGTTACTTAATCCTGGTCAGAAACGCCAAGGACCTTGGCGTTTTAAGCATGCCACGTCAGCGAAAACAGCGGGTTCAGACTGACTATGGGCCAGGTCAGAAACGCTAGCTGCCTCGACGTTTGAGTGTTGGCTTGAAACGCTAGCTTGCTCGGCGTTTCTATGTTAGGTGGAAACACCGCGGACCCTGACGTTTCTAAAATGGTCAAATCACAAAATACTTTCTTATCGAGTTACTATAAATGCTGATAAGGTCAGAACAGTGATTTCGGCCTATTTTACTTGTTCACTCATCTCCTCGGACCCCTCACCCCTGCACGCTCTTGTCTCCTCCACCCTCCCCTCCCTCCCCTCTCCGCGAGAGCACCTGCGCGGCCGGCAATGGCCTCCGCCCGCCTCGTAGCCCTCGCGGCATTGGCAGTCGTGTGCCGCTCTCTGTTGGGCCTGGCCTCCGCGGCGGACGACGGAGAAGTGCGGGCGCTGCTGGAGCTCAAGGCGGCGCTGGACCCGACGGGGCGCCTGCTGCCGTCGTGGGCGCCCGGGCGGGACCCTTGCGCCCGGGGCGGGTTCGAGGGCGTCGCGTGCGACGGCAGCGGCGCCGTCGCCAACGTCTCGCTGCAGGGGAAGGGCCTGGCCGGGACGCTCTCCCCGGCCGTTGCCGGCCTCCGCGCGCTCACCGGCCTGTACCTCCACTACAACGCGCTCCGCGGCGGCGTGCCCCGGGAGCTCGGCAGGCTCACACGGCTCACCGATGTCTACCTCAACGTCAACAACTTGTCCGGGCCCATCCCGGCCGAGATCGGCGCCATGGCCTCGCTGCAAGGTGAGCCAAGTCAGAGCTCCGCGTCTTCCCTTTACGATTCTTGCTTGCCTAGCTAGTTGCATGTGGCGCCGTGGGGCGTGGACTCTGCCATTGCCGCGGCTACATTATTGCTTGGATTGATTCGATTCGTTCCGTTGTATTCCAGTCCAGTCTCCTCTGCTGCCTAGCGTCCCATGATCCTAAAACGAGTTCTTGGATTTGATTGACGCTTCTTGGCTGATATCTAGTACTGCTATAGTGCTATATGATTTGGTCATCGATTGATTTACTGCACTTCTTGGTTTGTTTGCCCCCTCTAACTGCTGTTAATGTTGATGTGTCGAAAACAAAAAAAAAGTGCTGCAGCTGTGCTACAATCAGCTGACCGGGAGCATCCCCACGCAGCTGGGGCTACCGAACAGGCTCACCGTGTTGGCTCTGCAGTCCAACCACCTGAACGGCGCCATCCCTGCCAGCCTCGGCGACCTGCCGGAGCTGAGGCGGCTGGACTTGAGCTTCAACCACCTCTTCGGCTCCATCCCAGTGAGGCTGGCCAGGCTGCCTCAGCTCGCCGCTCTCGATGTTAGGAACAACTCGCTCACCGGCAGCGTGCCCTCCGGTAAGTAATCTACGAGTCCATTCTTTGAACAATTAATGCCTGCTCCGCTCAGTCTCAGTCAGTAAGGAGTCAGTTTGATTTGGTCGCTTCCCAGAACTGGCCAAGCTGGAGGGTGGATTCCAGTACGGGAACAACAGTGATCTGTGCGGCACCGGGCTCCCCGATCTCCGTCCGTGCACTCCGGCGGACCTCATCGACCCCGACAGGCCCCAGCCGTTCAGCGCTGGTATCGCGCCGCAGATCACGCCGGACGGGGCCCGCGGGCATTGCAGCGGCACCCACTGCCCCCCTTCCACCAAGGCGCTGGCGGCCGTCGTCGTTGTCGCGGTGATCCTTCTGGCGGCGACAGCGGCCGGTCTCTTGGCCTTGTCGTGGCACAGGTGGCGCAAGCAGAGGACGGCCGCAGGCGCACCTCCGATGACCACCGTGGGCGGCCGGTGCAGCACAGAGGGCGAGGAGAGCAAGGAATCGTTCCGCAAGAGCGCGTCGTCAACGCTGGTGAGTCTGGAGTACTCCAACGGCTGGGACCCGCTGGCCGACGGGCGGAGCGGCGTGGGGTTCTCGCAGGAGGTGTCCCCGAGCCTCCGGTTCAACATGGAGGAGGTGGAGTCGGCGACGCAGTACTTCTCGGAGCTGAATCTCCTGGGAAAGAAAAACTCCAAGTCCAAGGGTGGCGCCGGAAGCAGCTTCGCGGCCACGTACAGGGGCACGCTGCGCGACGGCACGCCCGTCGTGGTCACCCGGCTGGGCAAGACCTGCTGCAAGCAGGAGGAGGCGGAGTTCCTCAAGGGCCTCAAGCTGCTCGCCGAGCTCCAGCACGACAACATCGTGGGGCTGAGGGGGTTCTGCTGCTCCAGGGCCAGGGGAGAGTGCTTCCTGGTGCACGACTTCGTGCCCAACGGGAGCCTGTCGCACTTCTTGGACGTTGCAGGAGAAGACGGCGGCGGCGGTGCTCTCGGGCATGGCGGCCGCGTCCTTGAGTGGTCCACGAGGGTGTCCATCATCAAGGGCATTGCTAAAGGTATGTCCCTCTCTGTCACTGTCTAGCTATCAGTTATCAAACACTGCTAGAGTGCTAGGGCTAGCGTGCTAACGACCAAATATTTCTGCATTCGTACTGTACTGTCAAAAAACCCTGCCTGAGAAGCACAAGGCTGGCATGCATCATTTGGCAGAATGCATACATGCCCAATCAGTTTCTCAGTTCATCAATACTCTACTAGGACTGTCCTGGTTGTTCACATGTTTCCGGTAGTCACATTCGGAACTGTGTAGCTGTAGGTACTCATAGCCCTGCTTGCTTTTCTTTAGAAAGGAGGAAAACCCCTTCCCTCTCCATCATCATCATGGTGATGCACATAGCCATATTTATTACTCCCTCCGTCCCATAACGTAAGACGTTTTTTTTATGCTAAGAGTAGAACATAAGTACCATCATCTAGAACACTCAAAATCATCCTAAGTACTCCCTCTGTAAAGAAATATAACATCTTTTAGATCAGGTAAAGAAATATAAGACCTCCTAGATCACTATAAATTAGAAACATATGCCATCATCCAAACCGGTTGAATCTAACTCGTGCTACTCCCCCCGTTCCTAAATATAAGTCTTTTTAGAGATTTCAATATAAACTACATACGGATGTATGTAGACGTAGTTTAGAGTGTAGATTCACTTATTTTGATGTAAACCAAGCCCCCGCGTCGCTCCTCCCACGGGCGACAAGGGCGGCGCCGCCACCCCTTGCCGCTAGCCCTCCTCCTCCTCCCCTTCCCCGCCGCCGCCGGGGCAAAGCCCCCCGCGGTGGCTGGCGGCGGGGGCCTTCTTCCCTCCTCGCGTCCGTGGCCTGCGGGAGCGGCCAGGCCGAGCGGAGGTGCCGGGGCGCTCGGATCCTGGCGGCGCGGCGGCGACGATCTTGACGGCGGCGGGCCCATGGCACGGCTGCCGATGGGTCGACGCCGAGCTGTGTGGCGGCTGCGTGCAGGTCTCCTCGTGGCGGCGGGGCGGCACGTGCGCAGCATCCGGCGAGGGGTGGGGATGCGGCCACGGTGGCTTCTCGTGCGAGTACGCGGAGAAGAGGCTGCGGCGTGTGTCCTCGGGGAGGATGGCTATCCTCGCTCAGATCCATCAGCGGCATGGCGGCGGAGGTCGCAGTGACCGGTCGGCGGTGGCGGAACTTGGCCGGTGGCAGCGGTGAGGTTCTGTCTGGATCCTGGGGCGGCGGCCCTGGAGGGTGGCGGCTGGTGAAGCTAGGGCTTCCCGCGGCGGCATGGTGTGGTGCAGTCCATGTCCAAGGCGGATCTGTGACGGCGATCTGCTTTGGATTGGTTCGGATTAGAGACGGTGACGAACGCGCGGGATCCTTCTCGGCGGCTCTCGCGGCTTGGCGAGGCGGGGTGGGAGCCCTTCTCCTAGGCTCCAGTGGTGGCACACTCAGGCAGTGGCCGGTGTGCCAGGGATCCCACGGTGGCACTGTTGTTGCGGTTGGTCGCCGGATCTAGGCGGCTGGATTTGGGGCTTTGAAGGAGGTCGAGACGGTGCACAGGTTGTTTGGTGGATTTCTTGGGACGGATCCGGGTGAAAACCTGGTCTTCGGTTGATGGCCGGAGCCGGTGATGACGATGCCCTTATCATCGTTTCCTTCATGAAGGCATCATCAAGGTGAAGCTCCCAACTCCACTCATTACCTCCGGGGGAAACCCTAGATCAGCTGATCGGATTTTGGCGGCATTCATGTGTCGTAACCCCCTTTGGGGCGGCATTCTTGGAGGTGCAGTCGGCTTCGCGGGACCAGCGGACGGCTTCTTTGGTGGAGCGGTGCTTCATCCTACACATTGATGGCGACGGATCTTGACAGCATGGTGCAGTGCAGATTCGGAGTTTGATGTGGGAGGATGGACTCGCGCAGGTGGACGGCGTTGTCTGGCGTCGTGGTGGCGTCGATGGCAGAGAGACCTGGCACGGTAGATGCAACAGTACAACTCTGAAGATGGACTCGTGGGAGGTGGCTGCGGCGGCCTCATACCCGGCAGGCGTCCTGGTTGAGGAGTGCGCTGGACTGGTAGGTGCCCCATACCAGGCAGGCGTCCTGGTTGGGACCTCATGTTTTAGATGTTTAGGTTTGGCTGTGATGTTTGTTTGGTATTAGGCCCAGACTATCAGCGCCCCTTCATCAATTGGATAGGTGTAGCGACAGTTGTTGCTTAGACGGTGGCTTTAGTCTTGCTGTTGTATGACTTTGTAAGGTCTTATGAGAATACTTAATAAAGTGGCCGCATGCATCGTTCAGATGTAGAGGCCGGGGGTCATCCTCCTTTTCTAAAAAAAGATTCACTTATTTTACTCCATATGTAGTTCATATTGGAATTTCTAAAAAGACTTGTATTTAAGAACGGAGTGAGTACCGTCTTTCATCGGTTGCATCCAAATGCAATAAACTCCTATGCTTCCACATGGTGAAGTAAGGACCACGTACAAGTTCATCATGTAGCTCTGAAAGTTTTTTTTTTTTTTGAAAATGAGGAAATTGTCTTCCAATTATTTTTGGTATCTTTGCATTTTTCTTAAAACACACTCATTACGGAAATTTAATAATGCCCAAAGTAAAGCACAAACTCACACTCGATATGCGACTTAAATTTTGAAGTAACCCCACCCAACCAGCTTCCAAAGAGGTTCGATATACTAGTAAGTGGGGGCAGGTTTAGTAGTTGAGCCGGCTGTGTCTCCAAACTGATGAATAACTTTTGATACTTGTAATTTGCAGTTGTTACTCAAATTGTTCTAGCTTTTGCAAAAGCAAGGTTACTTATCGATGTTTACTTTACAGGAATTGGATATCTGCACAGTACTAGAGCAAACAAGCCCCCTTTGGTTCACCAAAACATATCGGCGGACAAAGTTCTGGTGGATTACACCTACAAGCCCCTGATTTCTGGTTCCGGCCTGCACAAGCTCCTTGTGGACGACCTGGTCTTCTCGACCCTCAAGGCGAGCGCCGCCATGGGGTACCTTGCCCCTGAGTACACCACCGTCGGCCGGTTCTCGGAGAAGAGCGATGTTTACGCTTTCGGGGTAATTGTGTTTCAGATACTGACGGGTAAAAGTAAAACGATGCAGCTGCCCTTCGAGTCAGGAAACGTCCATGACCTCATCGATGGCAACATGAAAGGATGTTACTCGGCAACCGAAGCGGCTAAACTGGCAAAGATTGCATTGGTCTGCACGAGTGAAAACCCTGAGCAAAGACCCAACATGGAAGAGCTGCTTCAAGAATTGGACACCTTGTAATGGATGGGCATGCAATGTGATAACTTTTTTTGCCAGTCTCGCGCCTGGCCGTGCTGCCTTGGCTGGAATCTAGGAGTACTTATCTAGGGTCACTAATCGCTGATCTTAGAAGCAAATGAGGTACTGATTAATTTATTTTTCTTTCGAAATGAGGTAGCAATGAAATACTTAGGATCAATGCTGAGATCTTGTATTATGCTAATGTTGTACTGTTACTGTTGCTGAGTAAAGGCTGCATAGGTAGATGCATCGGATGCGATATCCTCTGTTGCATGAATGCAGCCATTTGTTGCAACTCCTTTTGCTCGGCCCTTGTTTTCTTCAGACAGTTTATAGCATAGTTGCCATGTTTCCGGTACGGTTGGAACGAGGAACGGGAACGAGGGACGAGAGTCGGTGGCTGAAAAAAATAGGATACAACGAGGGTATACATCTCTCGAATGATTTTTTTTTATAGCGGGGACGCGATCCAATCCGTTTGGGTACGATGAACCCGGTACGGTATCATGGATCGAGGAACACAGTTTCTGAAGAACGACGACTTCGTGACGGTCAGCATTCCTTGCTGTTAATGGCTCCCTTGCAATTAATGGACTAGAGGAAGAACGAGAAGTCCTTGAGAAAAGAAACGACGGCGTGAGTAAATTATGCCTTGCGTTTTTGCTGTTGGATCCTTGAACCTGAATCGAGGAGCCGACTGCGGAGACGCCGAATCTTCATCGAATCGTACTGAATCCGACCTCGTTCCCGAATCCGATTCCGGGTCGATGAATCAGGATCGAGGGACGGCCTACCGTTCCCCGTTTCCGGCTACTATGGTTTATAGCTCTTGTGACTCCCAAGTGTACAATCAATCCTGTGTTCACGTGTACCAGTTTGGATCGATCTTCTGAGGCTGTGATTGCCTCTATCCAAGGAGGAAGAGCCAAGAGTCCTTGAGTGCATGTGAGCTATGGATTGCTGTCTTGTCTTGTTGGTTGCTTATGTTTTGTCCAGTACAGAACCCAGCCTCGTGATCACAGAGGCTAATGCAATCCCCACAGGCAGAAAAAAAGGCACACGCTGATCCTGGGCTTTTGTATGCTGGCTGCTAAGGTGGTGAAAATGAGCAGAACTGGCCATTTTCGATAGTTAAACACAAAATGGCCTCAATCTAAAAACATTTCATAAAATGGCCTTCTTTTGCATGACGTCCGGGACTAGGGTGTCGTGCTAAAGAGCATGATGCCCCGGCCTAAGGCGTCATGGTTGTGACATGTAGCATGGCGCCCCGGGCTATGGTGTCATGCCAAATAGCATGACGCCCTAGTCCGGGGCGTCATGCTATCTAGCATAACGCCATAGGCCCGAGCGTCATGCAAAAGGGCCACTTTGTGAAATTTTTTCAGAATGAGGCCATTTTATGTTGAACTTTCGTAAAAGGGCCAGTTTTGTTCATTTCCACGCTAAGGTGCGAGACAAAATAGACTCTACCACACAGTACAAGGGCAACTCCAAGGTGCCGACGCATTCTGTTCCGCGCGTTCGTTTGGGTTAAAATGCATTACGTTCCGCGCGTCCGTTTGGGTTAAAACGAGTTAAAAGCACGGGGGGTCCTAGAACTTGCTCAGGATAGGATGTGATAATTTGGTCCTAAAACTTGCAAAATGATCCTAATCAGTCCTATAACTTACACCCAATGTGTAACTTTGGTCCTGAACCAATCAGAGCTCGACAACTGGAGTGCTCGGGCCCAATCTGGTCAGCGCATGCTTTTTTGCAAATACCCCCTACCCTTCGTTCTAATCAACCCGCAGGACAACCTCCTGTGTGCAGCAGAAGATATGGTTGTTGGGACTTGGAGAGCTTGGGTTGTCAGCTGACCTCCTATACCATGGAGACAATAAACACTTTGTTAGAACCTTTAGGATTGACAAAATCTTCTGGTTGCATCATATACAACTCTTCTTTAAGAAATTCATTAAGAAATGCAATTTTGACGTCCATTTGCCAAATTTCATAATTATAAAATGTGGCATTTGCTAACATGATTCAGAATGACTTAAGCATCGCTACGGGTGAGAAGGTCTCATCGTAGCCAAACCCTTGAACTTGTCGAAAACCTTTCGCGACAAGTCGAGCTTTGTAGACAGTAACATACCATCAGCGTGAGTCTTCTTCTTGAAGATCCATTTATTCTCTATGGCTTGCCGATCATCGGGCAAGTCCACCAAAGTCCATACTTTGTTATCATACATGGATCCTATCTCGGATTTGATGGCCTCAAGCCATCTGTCGGAATCTGGGCTCATCATAGCTTCTTCATAGTTCGTAGGTTCACCTTGGTCTAATAACATGACTTCCAGAACAGGATTACCGTACCACCCTGGTGCGGATCGTGCTCTGGTTAACCTACGAGGTTCAGTAGCAACTTGATCTGAAGTTTCATGATCATTATCATTTGCTTCCTCTCTAGTTGGTGTAGGCATCACGGGAAAGGATTTCTCTGATGTGCTACTTTTCAATTCGAGAGAAGGTACGATTACCTCATGAAGTAATATTTTCCTCCCACTCACTTTTTTCGAGAGAAACTCCTCTAGAAATGTTCCATTCTTGGCAACAAAGATCTTGCCTTCGGATCTGTGGTAGAAGGTGTACCCAATTGTTTCCTTAGGGTATCCTATGAAGACACACTTCTCCGCTTTGGGTTCAAGCTTATTAGGCTGAAACCTTTTGACATAAGCATTGCTTCCCCAAGCTTTTAAGAAATGACAGCTTAGGTTTCTTGCCAAACAATAGTTCATACGATGTCATCTCAATGGATTTAGACGGTGCCCTATGTGAATGCGGATGTCTCTAATGCATAACCCCAAAATGATAGTGGCAAATTGGTAAGAGACATCATAGAACACACCATATTTAATAAAGTATGGTTACGACGTTCGGACACACCATTACGCTGTGGTGTTCCAGGTGGCGTGAGTTGTGAAACTATTCGACATTGTTTTATATGAAGGCCAAACTCGTAACTCAAATATTTGCCTCCACGATCAGATCGTAGAAACGTTATTTTCTTGTTACGATGATTCTCTAATTCACTCTAAAATTCTTTGAACTTTTCAAACGTTTCAGACTTGTGTTTCATCAAGTAGATATATCCATACATACTCAAATCATCTGTGAAGGTTAGAAAATAATGATACTTGCTGCATGCTTCAACACTCATCGGACCGCATACATCGGTATGTATTATTTCCAATAAGTCATTAGCTCGCTCCATTGTTCCGAAGAATGGATTTTTAGTCATCTTGCCTATGATGCATGGTTCGCAAGTATCAAATGATTCATAATCAAGTGATTCCAAAAGTCCATGTGCATGGAGTTTCTTCATGCGCTTTACACCAATATGACCTAAACGGCAGTGCTACAAGTATGTTGCACTATTATTATCAACTTTGCATCTTTTGGCATCAATATTATGAATATGTGTATCACTACAATCAAGATTCAATAAACCATTCACATTGGTTGTATGACCATAGAAGGTTTTATTCATGTAAACAGAACAACAATTATTCTCCGACTTAAATGAATAAACGTATTGTAATAAACACGATCTAATCATGTTCATGCTCAACGCTAACACCAAATAACATTTGTTTAGGTTCAACACTAATCCCGAAGGTAGAGGGAGTGTGCGATGGTGATCATATCAACCTTGGAATCATTTCCAACACAATGAACTTATGAAATTATTTGCTAACTAGAGTGTTTCTTCTGATCCTAATGATGTGCCCTTGTCTACTTTGATTGAGAATAATAATTAATCAATGGATGTGAATTTTGTTGGTAGGAACAATTTTGGTAACAACGCATATAGAGGAAATTTCAATCCTAGGCCTTACCCTAGTAATACCTCTAATAATTATGGTAATTCCTACAACAATTCTTATGGAAATTATAATAGGATGCCCTCTGATTTTGAATCTAATATTAAAGAATTTATTTCTTCGCAAAATAATTTTAATGCTATGATCGAAGAAAAATTACTTAAGATTGATGATTTGGCTAGGAACGTTGATAGAATTGCTCTTGATGTTGATTCTTTGAAACTTAGATCTATTCCACCTAAGCATGATATCAATGAGTCTCTCAAATCCATGAGAATTTCCATTGACGAGTGCAAAGAAAGAACCGCTAGGATGCGTGCTAAGAAAGATGCCTTTATAAAAGCGTGTTCTTCTAGTTCCTATGAAAATAATGATGAAGATCTAAAAGTTATTGATGTGTCCCCTATTAAATATTTGTTTTGCAATATGAATCTTGATAATGATGGGATTGAATATGATCCACCTTTACCTAGAAGGCGTTCTAAGAATTCGGAATTTGTTGATCTTGATGCTAAATTTGATAAAAGTGGGATTGAAGAAATTAAAACCCTAGATGTTGCTAAACCCACTATTATGGATTTCAAGGAATTTAACTATGAAAATTGCTCTTTGCTTGATTGTATTTCCTTGTTGCAATCCGTGCTAAATTCTCCTCACGCTTATAGTCAAAATAAAGCGTTTACTAAACATATCATTGATGCCTTGATGCAATCTTATGAAGAAAAACTTGAAATGGAAGTTTCTATCCCTAGAAAACTTTATGATGAGTGGGAACCAACTATTAAAATTAAAATTAAAAATTATGAGATTTATGCTTTGTGTGATTTGGGTGCTAGTGTCTCTACTATTCCCAAAACTTTGTGTGATTTACTAGATTTCCGTGATTTTGATGATTGCTCTCTAAACTTGCATCTTGCGGATTTCACTATTAAGAAACCTATGGGAAGAATTAATGATGTTCTGATTGTTGCTAATAGGAATTATGTGCCCGTAGATTTTATCGTTCTTGATATAGATTGCAATCCTTCTTGCCCTATTATTCTTGGTAGACCTTTCCTTAGAACGGTTGGTGCAATTATTGATATGAAGGAAGGGAATATTAGATTTAAATTTCCATTAAAAAGGGCATGGAACACTTCCCTAGAAAGAAAATAAAATTACCATATTAATCTATCATGAGAGCCACTTATGGATTGCCTACCAAAGATGGCAATACCTAGATCCATTATTGCTTGTTATGCCTAGCTAGGGGCGTTAAATGATAGCGCTTGTTGGGAGGCAACCCAATTTTATTTTTATTCCTTGCTTTTTGCTCATGTTTAGTAATAAATAAATTATCTAGCCTCTGTTTTGGTTGTGTTTTTTGTGTTTAATTAGTGTTTGTGCCAAGTAGAACCGTTGGGAAGACTTGGGGAAAGTCTTGTTGAACTTGCTGTAAAAACAGAAACTTTAGCGCTCACGAGAACTGCTGTCATTTTTATTTGGAAAGTGCTATTTAGTTAATTATTTTTGAATATGATTAATATATAAATTACTCACGTCCAGTAAGTTATTTCAGAATTTTTGGGGTTCCAGATCTTGCGCTAGCTACAGATTACTACAGACTGTTCTGGTTTTGACAGATTTTGTTTTTCGTGTGTTGTTTGCTTATTTTGATGAATCTATGGCTAGTAAAATAGTTTATAATCAATAGCGAAGTTAGAATATAGTAGGTTTAACACCAATATAAATAAATAATGAGTTCATTACAGTACCTTAAAGTGGTCTTTTGTTTTCTTTCGCTAACGGAGCTCACGAGTTTTCTACCTTAAGTTTTGTGTTGTGAAGTTTTCAAGTTTTGGGTAAAGATTTGATGGATTATGGAACAAGGAGTGGCAAGAGCCTAATCTTGGGGATGACCATGGGACCCCAAAGATAATCTAAGGATACCTAAAAGCCAAAGCTTGGGGATGCCCCGGAAGGCATCCGCTCTTTCCTCTACTTCTATCGGTAACTTTACTTGGAGCTATATTTTTATTCACCACATGATATGTGTTTTGCTTGGAGCGTCTTTTATGATTTGAGTCTTTGCTTATTAGTTTACCACAATCATCCTTGCTGTACACACCTTTTGAGAGAGCCATACATGATTTGGAATTTGATAGAATACTCTATGTACTTCACTTATATCTTTTGAGCTTTATAGTTTTGCTCTAGTGCTTCACTTATATCTTTTAGAGCATGGTGGTGGATTTGTTTTATAGAAACTATTGATCTCTCATGCTTCACTTAGATTATTTTGAGAGTCTTAATAGCATGGTAATTTTCTTAAAATCCTAATATGCTTGGTATGCAAGATTAATAATAAAACTTTCGTATGAGTGTGTTGAATACTAAGAAGAAATTGATGCTTGATAATTGTTTTGAGATATGAGGATGGTGATATTAGAGTCATGCTAGTTGAGTAGTTGTGAATTTGAGAAATGCTTGTGTTAAAGTTTGTGATTCCCGTAGCATGCACGTATGGTGAACCGTTATGTGATGAAGTCGGAGCATGATTTATTTATTGATTGTCTTTCTTATGAGTGGCGGTCGGGGACGAGCGATGGTCTTTTCCTACCAATATATCCTCTAGGAGCATGCGCATAATACTTTGCTTTGCTAACTTCTAGATTTTTGCAATAAGTATATGAGTTCTTTATGACTAATGTTGAGTCCATGGATTATACACACTTTCCATCCTTCCACCATTGCTAGCCTCTCTAATACCGCACACTTTTCGCCGGTATCATACACCCACCAAATACCTTCCTCAAAACAGCCACCATACCTACCTATCATGGCATTTCCATAGCCATTCCGAGATATATTGCCATGCAACTTTCC
Source organism: Triticum dicoccoides (assembly GCF_002162155.2). Lineage (NCBI taxonomy): Eukaryota > Viridiplantae > Streptophyta > Magnoliopsida > Poales > Poaceae > Triticum > Triticum dicoccoides. The sequence goes on from NC_041384.1 coordinate 377,395,346, forward strand.
GCCGTTCCGTTCATTATGACACGCTCCATCATTGTCATATTGCTAGCATGATCATGTAGTTGACATCGTATTTGTGGCAAAGCCACCGTTCATAATTCTTTCATACATGTCACTCTTGATTCATTGCACATCCCGGTACACCGCCGGAGGCATTGATATAGAGTCATATTTTGTTCTAAGAATCGAGTTGTAATTCATGAGTTGTAAGTAAATAAAAGTGTGATGATCATCATTATTAGAGCATTGTCCCAGTGAGGAAAGGATGATGGAGACTATGATTCCCCCACAAGTCGGGATGAGACTCCGGATGAAAAAAAAGAGGCCATAAAAAAGAGGGAGAAAGGCCCAAATAATAAAAAAAATGAGAGAAAAAGAGAGAACGGACAATGTTATTATCCTTTTACCACACTTGTGCTTCAAAGTAGCACCATGATCTTCATGATAGAGAGTCTCTCCTTATGTCACTTTCATATACTAGTGGGAATTTTTCATTATAGAACTTGGCTTGTATATTCCAATGATGGGCTTCCTCAAAATGCCCTAGGTCTTCATTAGCAAGCGAGTTGGATGCACACCCACTTAGTTTCTTTTGAGATTTCATATACTTATAGCTCTAGTGCATCCGTTGCATGGCAATCCCTACTCACTCACATTGATATCTATTGATGGGCATCTCTATAGCCCGTTGATACGCCTAGTTGATGTGAGACTATCTTCTTCCTTTTTGTCTTCTCCACAACCACCATTCTATTCCACCTATAGTGCTATATCCATGGCTCACACTCATGTATTGCGTGAAGATCAGAAAAGTTTTGAAAATGTCAAAAGTATGAAACAATTGCTTGGCTTGTCATCAGGGTTGTGCATGATTTAAATACTTTGTGTGGTGAAGATAGAGCATAGCCAGACTATATGATTTTGGAGGGATAGCTTTCTTTGGCCATGATATTTTGAGAAGACATAATTAAGAAGATTTACATTGAAATTATGCCAAGTAGCACTCCGCATCAAAAATTCTATTTTTATCATTTACCTACTCGAGGACGAGCAGGAATTAAGCTTGGGGATGCTTGATACGTCTCCAACGTATCTATAATTTTTTATTGCTCCATGCTATATTATCTTCTGTTTTAGACATTATTGGGCCTTATTTTCCACTTTTATATATTTTTGGGACTAACCTATTAATCGGAGGCCCAGCCCAGAATTGCTATTTTTTGCCAGTTTTAGGGTTTTGAAGAAAAGGAATATCAAACGGAGTCCAAATGGAATGAAACCTTCAAAAATGTGATTTTCTCAGCAGATAAGATCCAGGAGACTTGAACCCTCCGTCAAGAAAGCCACGAGGTGCTCATGAGGGTAGGCCCCCCCCAGGGCGCGTCCCCTGCCTCGTGGGCCCCTCGAAGCTCCACCGACGTACTTCTTCCTCCTATATATATCCACGTACCCCCAAACGATCGGGGACGGAGCCAAAAACCTAATTCCACCGCCGCAACTTTCTGTATCCATGAGATCCCATCTTGGGGCCTGTTCCGGAGCTCCACCGGAGGGGGCATCGATCACAGAGGGCTTCTACATCATCATCCAAGCCCCTCCGATGAAGTGTGAATAGTTTACTTCAGACCTACGGGTCCATAGCTAGTAGCTAGATGACTTCTTCTCTCTTTTTGGATCTCAATACAATGTTCTCCCCCTCTCTCGTGGAGATCTATTCGATGTAATCTTCTTTTTGCGGTGTGTTTGTTGAGACCGATGAATTGTGGGTTTATGATCAAGTCTATCTATGAATAATATTTGAATCTTCTCTGAATTCTTTTATGTATGATTGGTTATCTTTGCAAGTCTCTTTGAATTATCAGTTTGGTTTGGCCTACTAGATTGGTTTTTCTTGCCATGGGTGAAGTGCTTAGCTTTGGGTTCAATCTTGCGGTGTCCTTTCCCAGTGACAGAAGGGGCAGCAAGGCACGTATTGTATTGTTGCCATCGAGGATAACAAGATGGGTTTTTTATCATATTGCATGAAACTATCCCTCTACATCATGTTATCTTGCTTAAGGTGTTACTCTGTTTTTAACTTAATACTCTAGATGCATGCTGGATAGCAGTCGATGAGTGGAGTAATAGTAGTAGATGCAGAATCGTTTCGGTCTACTTGTCTCGGACGTGATGCCTATATACATGATCATACCTAGATATTCTCATAACTAAGCGCAATTCTGTCAATTGCTCAACAGTAATTTGTTCACCCACCGTAGAATACTTATGCTCTTGAGAGAAGCCACTAGTGAAACCTATGGCCCCCGGGTCTCTTTCTCATCATATCAATCTCCATCACTTTACTATTTCTTTGATTTTACTTTATTTACTTTGCATCTCTATACCAAAAATACCAAAGAAATATTATTTATCATCTCTATCAGATCTCACTTTCGTAAGTGATCGTGAAGGGATTGACAACCCCTAAGCGTGTTGGTTGCGTTGAGCTATTGTTTTTGTGTAGGTACGAGGGACTCGAGCGTAGCCTCCTACTGGATTGATACCTTAGTTCTCAAAAACTGAGGGAAATACTTACACTACTTTGCTGCATCATCCCTTCCTCTTCGGGGAAATCCAACGCAGTGCTCAAGAGGTAGCACTGGTCCACCTATCATGCAGCCAAAGGCAGGTGTAGTTAAGGCACCGGAGCTCAGTCCGCGAGGGAGAGGGTGGTGTAGTAATCAAACTTCTCGGTCTTGTACGAGTTGACGCGACAAATCAAAGCACCGCACTCGATATATTTCAATAATTTGTGTTTACCAATGCATTATTTACAATGCATGCATGCATGCATGCTGTGACTCTCCTTTTGATACTTGCATGTGTTGATTTAATGCACATTGCCAAATTTTGACTATAAATTTAACTAACCAAATGTTCATGCATGTCACAAAAAAATACATAATTGAAAACTATGTTCAAATACAAATCAAACAATATAATTTTTCTTAACATGCACTAACATTTTGTCAGTTAAATCTTTGGTCAAAATTTAGCACCAATTACAAAGGGGCCCAATACATATTGTACTCTCACATTTTGTTTTGAGGATACTCCCACATAGAAAATATAAATAATAATGCATGTTGGGGAAACCCACGTGAGGGAGTCCTGGATTAGGGGGGTGTCCGGATAGCCGGACTATACCTTCAGCCAGACTCCTAGACTATGAAGATACAAGATTGAAGACTTCATCCCGTGTCCGGAAGGGACTTTCCTTGGCGTGGAAGGCAAGCTTGGCGATACGGATATGTAGATCCCCTACCATTGTAACCGACTTTGTGTAACCCTAACCCTCTCCGGTGTCTATATAAACCGGAGGATTTTAGTCCATAGGACAACATACAGAACAACAATCATACCATAGGCTAGCTTCTAGGGTTTAGCCTCTCCGATCACGTGGTAGATCTACTCTTGTACTAGCCATATCATCAATATTAATCAAGCAGGATGTAGGGTTTTACCTCCATCAAGAGGGCCCGAACCTGGGTAAAACTTCGTGTCCCTTGCCTCCTGTTACCATCCGGCCTAGACGCACAGTTCGGGACCCCCTACCCAAGATCCGCCGGTTTTGACACCGACATTGGTGCTTTCACTGAGAGTTCCTCTGTGTCGTCGCCGTTAGGCTTGATGGCTCCTACGATCATCAATAGCGATGCAGTCCAGGGTGAGACCTTCCTCCCTGGACAAATCTTCGTCTTCGGCGGCTTCGCACTGCGGGCCAATTCACTTGGCCATCTAGAGCAGATCGAAAGCTATGCCCCTGGCCGTCAGGTCAGATTTGGAAGTTTAAACTACACGGCTGACATCCGTGGGGACTTGATCCTCGACGGATTCGAGCCACTGCCGAGCGTGCCGCACTGTCACGACAAGCATGATCTAGCTGTGCCGCCGAACAGTGCCCTGGAGGCCGGACCCGCATCGGCTTCGACCCTTAATTCGGAGCCAACTGCGCCGATCGAGGATGGGTGGTTGGACGCCGCCTCGGGGGCTGCGATCCCAACGGCGATCGAGCCGAACACCAGCCCCGCACTCCGTGAGGCTCGTGACTCCAAGGATCCGGACTCCTCTCCGGACTCCGAACCCTCCGCGCCCCTGCCGATCGAATTCGATGGGGCGCCGATCATGGAGTTTACTGCCGCGGACATCTTTCAGCACTCGCCTTTCGGCGATATTCTGAAGACACTAAAGTCTCTGTCTTTATCAGGAGAGCCCTGGCCAGACTACGGTCAGCAAGGTTGGGATACGGATGATGAAGAAATTCAAAGCCCACCCACCACCCACTTTGTAGCCACTGTCGACGATTTAACCGACATGCTCGACTTCGACTTCGAAGACATCGACGGTATGGATGCCGATGCAGGAGATGATGAAGAACCAGCGCCTATTGGGCCCTGGAAAGCCACCTCATCATATGACATATACATGGTGGACACCCCAAAAGAAGGAGATGGCGATGGAACAACGGAGGATGACACCTCCAAGAAACAGCCTAAGCGCCGGCGACAGCGGCGCCGCTCAAAATCCTGCCAAAGCAAATACGGTGATTCTAGCACGGGAGATAATAATACTCTGGAGAGTGCCAAAGAACCCCATCCAGCAAGATTCAGCACAGGAGGATGGAGAAGCCAGCCCTCACGAGAGAGCGGCAGACAGAGAGGTCGAGGACGATAACTATACGCCTCCCTCCGAAGACGAGGCAAGCCTCGACGATGACGAATTCGTCATGCCAGAGGATCCTGTCGAGCAAGAGCGTTTTCATCACAGGCTTATGGCCACAGCAGGAAGCCTCAAGAAAAAATAGCAACAGCTTAGAGCTGATCAAGATATGCTAGTCGACAGATGGACTGAAGTCCTTGCGGCCGAAGAGCATAAACTCGAACGCCCCTCCAAGAGCTACCCAAAGCGCAGGTTGCTACCCCGATTAGAGGATGAAGCACTTAAACCTACATCACCAGCACTTGATATGGCCGACCGGCCACCTCGTGGCCGCGACAGAGAGGCCTCTCGGCCCTCCACTCAAGCCACACCCCGTACCAAGGAACGGGAAAATGCGCCAGACCTGCGAGATATGTTGGAGGACAAGGCAAGGCAAACAAGATCGATCTACGGATCGCGTGGGCGCCCCACGACTCGAGACGGTAACCGTCACGCCGGACACAAATCCGGTAGGGCCGAACACAGTAGACAAAGCTCATTAGAGCTACGTCGTGATATAGCCCAGTACAGAGGCGCTGCACACCCACTATGCTTCACAGACGAAGTAATGGATCATCAAATCCCCGAGGGTTTCAAACCCGTAAACATCGAATCATATGATGGCACAACAGATCCTGCGGTATGGATCAAGGATTATCTCCTTCATATCCACATGGCCCGCGACGATGATCTCCACGCCATCAAATACCTCCCACTCAAGCTTAAAGGACCAGTTCGGCATTGGCTTAATAGCTTTCCAGCAGGATCAATCGGTTGTTGGGAGGACCTAGAAGCCGCATTCCTCGACAATTTCCAGGGCACTTATGTGCGACCACCAGACGCCGATGATCTAAGCCACGTAATTCAGCAACCAGAGGAATCGGCCAGGCAATTCTTGACACGGTTCCTAACAAAGAAAAATAAAATAGTCGACTATCCGGACACAAAGGCCCTAGCAGCCTTCAAGCACAATATCCGTGACGAGTGGCTTGCCCGGCACCTTGGACAGGAAAAGCCAAAATCTATGGCAGCATTCACGACACTCATGACCCGCTTTTGCACGGGAGAAGACAGCTGGCTTGCTTGTAGCAACAACATGACCAAGAACCCTGGTAATTCGGATACCAGGGACAGTAGTGGCAGGTCGCGTCGCAACAAGCAGAAGCGCCGCATTAATGGCGACAACACTGAGGATACGACAGTTAATGCCGGATTCAGAGGCTATAAATCTGGTCAGCGGAAAAAGCCATTCAAAAGAAATCCTAGGGGGCCGTCCAGTTTGGACCGAATACTCGACCGCTTGTGCCAGATACATGGCACCCCCGAAAAGCCGGCCAATCACACCAACAGGGATTGTTGGGTGTTCAAGCAGGCAGGCAAGTTAAACGCCGAAAATACAGACAAGGGGCTACATAGCGATGACGACGAAGAGCCCCGGCCGCCGAACAACAGTGGACAGAAGGGTTTCCCCCCACAAGTGCGGACGGTGAACATGATATACGCAACCCACATCCCCAAGAGGGAGCGGAAGCGCGCGTTAAGGGACGTATACGCGGTAGAGCCAGTCGCCCCAAAGTTCAACCCATGGTCCTCCTGCCCGATCACCTTTGATCGAAGGGACCATCCCACTAGCACCCGTCATGGCGGATTCGCCACATTGATTCTAGACCTAATTATTGACGGATTTCATCTCACTAGAGTCCTTATGGACGGCGGCAGCAGCCTGAACCTGCTTTACCAGGATACAGTGCGGAAAATGGGCATAGATCCCTTGAGGATTAAGCCCACCAAAACGACCTTTAAAGGCGTAATACCAGGTGTAGAGGCCAACTGTACAGGCTCAGTCACACTTGAAGTGGTCTTCGGATCCCCGGATAATTTCCGAAGCGAGGAGTTAATCTTCGACATAGTCCCATTCCGCAGTGGCTATCACACACTGCTCGGGCGAACCGCATTCGCCAAGTTCAATGCGGTACCGCACTATGCATACCTTAAGCTCAAGATGCCAGGCCCTCGAGGAGTAATTACGGTCAATGGAAACACCGAATGCTCCCTTCGAACGGAGGAGCACACGGCGGCCCTTGCAGCGGAAGTACAAAGCAGCCTCTCCAGGCAGTTCTCCAGTCCGGCCATTAAACGTCCGGACACCGTCAAGCGCGCCCGGAGTATCCCACAACAAGACCGCCTGGCACGTTCGGAGCAGGCGTAGCAATGCGGCCCCAACCCCAGCCCTCGCAAACATGCGACACCAGTGCTTCGCGTACATAACTACGCTCTAGAAATACCATGGGTACAGGGGGAGGAGCACCATCATGGCACGCCCGAAACACGGCTTAAACCGCACCAGGGGCTGCCGATTTTTCAATTTTCTCTTACTTTCAGGACTCCATTCTTCGGAAGGCATGTTCGGCAGTTCAATTGCCGCACAAACGATGCAAGAACCAGGGAAGCAGACAAGCCATGCCGCATTACGGAACTCCCAGGTGGTCTCTATCATGAGCAGTATACCTGTTTCGCATACCATTCCGCACCCTGCCCCTGGAACGGACATGTTAAATAGTCCAACCTTTTGCTTATCGCATTATTTGTATCATTCTGCTTTGATCGCAACCCCTTTTTAATAAACGATGCATAGCTTTTGTCTATTTTTGCATTACTCTTTTTTTACAAATATATGTTCCTTAATGACATGTTGCACCCGTACACTTCGGTACGGCCAAAATATGCCAGGGGATTTAGTACCCCTCAATATGGTGTGAGAAGTCCGAACTCTTTAACAAGTGCGGCACCCCGAACTTATAGCATTATATGCATCAGCTCCGAATCATGTCTTGGGTCAATAGTTGGGTTTGCCCGGCTCCTATGTTTTGGTGCCTTACGTTCCGCTATATCGGCTAAGGTAGCACTAGGAGAACTACTGCGATTGTGCCCCAGTTGAGCCGGGTCGAGCACCTCAGTAGAGAAAACTAAAACTGACTGTCATGATGAAGAGAGAGCTGGTCGCTGTTTGAGAGGTTTTTCGAGTCCCTAAAGACTTATGCCACTTAGAGCGAGGAGTCGGCTCTGTCCGGCCAAGGCGTGGATAGCGCCCCGAACTCGGTCTTCTGAATACCAGGGGCTTTGCCGGAATTTAAAATTATAGAATTCTATGGCTAAGTGAGAGTGTTCACGCATTATAGTCCGATTGCCTTGTTCGTGTGCTGAGCGCCTCCCTCGAAGGACCCAAACATGGGAAAAAGAGCGCTCAGATTTATCCCCGAACACCCCAGCACTAGCGGCACGGGGGCAAAAGCCGACGACTCGCCATCTCTCAGAATTGATAAACAGCCGCACAGAAGGTAATATTTTAAATTCCAGCAGCATTGCTTAGCGCATATGAACAAGTTTTCAGCGCACAGGACAAAACGAGCGAGTTTTACTCAAAAATTACATCCCTGGAACATTCATCCGCCACAAGGCGGGCACCCTTCAAAACATCCGTATAATAATTCTCGGGCTTGCGATGCTCTTTCCCCGGCGGTGGCCCGTCCTTCACAAGCTTCTCAGCATCCAGCTTGCCCTAGTGCACCTTAGCACGGGCAAGGGCCCTACGGGCACCTTCAATGCAGACGGAGCGCTTGATGACTTCGAGCCTTGGACAGGCCCCCACCAGCCGCCGCACCAACCCGAAATAGCTCCCAGGCAGAGCCTCTCCAGGCCACAGCCGAACTATGAGGCCCTTCATGGCCTGTTTGGCCGCCTTGTGGACCTCGACCAGTTGCTTCAGCTGGTCGCTCAGGGGCACGGGGTGTCCGGCCTCAGCATACTGAGACCAGAACACCTTCTTTGTCGAGCTGCCCTCCTCGGCTTGATAGAATACGGCGGCATCGGACACGCTACGGGGAAGATCTGCGAACCCTCCTGGAGAGCTCCGGATTCGGGTAAGTAACAAGTAACTCACGTTTATGTGTTTGCTTTGAATAAAGAATGCCTTACCCGCCGCTATCTTTTTCACCTCATCCAACTCCTGGAGGGTCTTCTGGGATTCGGCCTTGGCATACTTGGCATTTTCAATAGCCACCGCGAGCTCGGACGCTCGCGTCTTTGAGTCAAGCTCTAAACTCTCATGTTTTTCCATGAGAGCCTGGAGCTCTTGCTGCACCTTGCCAACCTGGGCCTCATACTTCTCCTGCTCGGTGCGCTCCGTGGCCGCCCTCTTCTCGGCCTCGACCAGCGCTTGCTTAAGGGTCGCCAACTCAGACGTGGCCCCTACAATAGCCACGATAATCCTGTCATTTTTTGCAAATGCACCTTTTTTATATATTTAAACAAGGTATTTCTTACCTTCCTTGTCCTCGAGCTGCTTTTTGGCACGTCCGAGCTCTTGCTCAGACTGCTTGAGGTTCTGCTTTAGCGTGTCCACTTCCGCAGTGAGTACGGGGGACGCCAGCAGAGAAGCTTGCATACGCATATTGACTCCTTTTTGTTAGACTCCTGCGAATTTTATTTGATCCTCTATTCGGCTTTTCTTCCCGAACGCCAAACAGAGCATCAGGGGCTACTGTCTATGCGGTAATATTATTTACACATTCTTTACTTACCTCAAAGCCTGTTAAAAGGCTAGCACAAAGGAGGAAGAAGGCGTAGGTGAAAAGGTGTATCCTTATCCCCTTATATGGGTGGACGCAACTACGTGTCCCCACTAGCCTGGTAAAACTCGCTTATCCCCAAGCACCGTAATCAATGGCGTGGGTGGGTTACCCACGCCCGTATTAATGGGAATCCCGGAATAAGGGGACACGATCTCTGCTTTAGCAAGACGTGCCAAGGAAACCGCCTCGCATGACACGCTGAGGTGGGACAATAAAACGATTCGAATAAAGGCTTGGCCGTGGTGCGATGTCACACTACGGAATACGTCAGCAGATTAGATTTGTGTAAATATTATTCTCTCTATGGCAATATGTGGAAACTTATTTTGCAGAGCCGGACACTATCTTTGTGTTCAAAATCTTCTATGAAGTACTTGGAGGAGGAACCCGCCTTGCAATGCCGAAGACAATCTGCGCGCCAGACTCGTCGTCATTGAAGCCTGGTTCAGGGGCTACTGAGGGAGTCCTGGATTAGGGGGTGTCCGGATAGCCGGACTATACCTTCAGCCGGACTCCTGGACTATGAAGATACAAGATTGAAGACTTCGTCCCGTGTCCGGAAGGGACTTTCCTTGGAGTGGAAGGCAAGCTTGGCGATACGGATATGTAGATCCCCTACCATTGTAACCGACTTTGTGTAACCCTAACCCTCTCCGGTGTCTATATAAACCGGAGGATTTTAGTCCGTAGGACAACATACAGAACAACAATCATACCATAGGCTAGCTTCTAGGGTTTAGCCTCTCCGATCTCGTGGTATATCTACTCTTGTACTAGCCATATCATCAGTATTAATCAAGCAGGACGTAGGGTTTTACCTCCATCAAGAGGGCCCGAACCTGGGTAAAACTTCGTGTCCCTTGCCTCCTATTACCATCCGGCCTAGACGCATAGTTCGGGACCCCCTACCCGAGATCCGCCGGTTTTGACACCGACAACACGTTTCTGATAATTTTAGCCGTGGGCTTGTTCACAAATTTTACGAGGGGTTGGTTGTTCATTTAATGGAGGGTCTTGTACCATACTTGAACAATACAAAGTGCGACCTGACACACCATAACACCACTTGGAATAAGTGGGTAGCTATCTCAAAAAACAACCAACAACTCAAAAAAAAGGCGACCTGGCACGTACACAATTTTAAACGATTGTTTTGATGGAGTGAAAAAGGAAAACTACCCCACTATGTATATATAGGCCGGAGCCTCCGTGCTTGCTTGCTAGGGTTGCTCTATTCACACACTCTCGTCCTCTCCAGATCTAAACAAGACATCGGTGGTAACACTGTCTTTCTCCCTTCAAAAAACATTGTATTTCTATCCTCACCGCTGGTAATAGATCCGGACGTATCCCCCTCCACCGGTGGAGGGGAGGAGGGGCAGCGTTTAGGCCGTCGTCAACAACGAGGGAAGAGACCCACTGCCGGCCGTACCGTTATCTCTAGCCGAGCGCTAGCACGAGAGGTGCTCCGAACCCTTCGTCGTTGCCCTAGTGTGGGCGGATCCGGCCTCCCGCCACCCACCTATCCACTTCCCGATGACCTTCAGGTATATCTTCCTTCGAAACCGCCCTAGCTCTACTTCCCCAGCGTGCTACGTCACTGCATGTGCTTCATTTTGTACCTCTCAGCCCCTCTCGATCGGATGGTCAAATGACACATACTCCCTCCATCCCAAAATTCTTGTCTTAGATTTGTCTAAATACGGATGTATCAAGTCACGTTTTAGTATTAGATACATCCGTATCTAGACGAATCTAACACAAGAATTTTGGTACGGAGGGAGTATTTTTTTCTTCTATTGTTAGAGGTAAAGCTACTTCATGGAGTCGAATCTTGTACTTGGTTCAAACAAGAAATAAAGTGGGGGTGGGGGAATTTAGTATGTACACCAGACTTGGTACAAACAAGAAGGATAGGGGGTGAAAGTAGTACAGACTGGTCATCCAACCGGTCTCTTGGTCGAAAAGGGAAATATAGGAGAAATGATGTACACACTGGTATGACCAGGACTAGATTTTCTATCCACACATAAGATGGCTGCATGCATCATTATCACCCATATTGGCACCATAACCTTCCTTTAGGTAAGAATGATATTTAATGCATGTGTTCATCTCTATTTTGCGACTGCCATGAGAAAATAATGCTATTGTTTTCTAGTACACTTGTACTCCCTCACTGACAAAACCAATCTAAAATAGAAGGCCAATCGTGTACTTGGTTTCACCAACTGGTGAGGAGAAAGAGAAACAGAGTATGAAGAGGAGGAAGAAGAAGAAGAACAGTGCCAAGGTGATCTTGCTGAAGCCGAGACCTCAGTCAAGGCCATTCAAGGGCTCCAACAACGTCTACCTTACATGTGAGACGATCCTCCAGGGAGCCCTTCCACTTCTGCGTATTGTCCATGATGAATTTGATGCTACTGTTAGAATAATATGCTAATGTCTTTCTATCCTTTCTCACTAAGCTAATGAAGGTTTCATCTTGTTCCTACTTGTGCAAACAAGGATCATGTTGTGCCAATCATACATTTCAATGGAACTACACAAGACAATACAATGAACTGTATCCTAGCCAGTGCTTTAACTCTGCTGGAAGTTCTTGATAATCTTCCGATATAATCTCAGCACTAGTAAACAAGAGTGATTTCAACCATACATTTGAAGTGCACAAAAATATATACTATTGAGTGATTCTAGTGAGTGCTTTATCATCTCTTCTGGGACTACATGAATAAGCTTTTTTTCTCAGGTTGATACCGGCCTAAGGCCTTCATTCATATTAGTTTGTTCTCATCTCTATTTGTATCATGCTACTGTCATAAAAACTCCTTTATCTTTGCACGTTAAAGTTTTGAAACCTATGATAGATGGCAATGCTTTGAGTGTTGAGCTAATTGGCACTGATTATATAAACTAATATCTCTCTTTAAGCAAGACTACTATGTTGCTAACTTTATCGATTAAGATAATGAGGGTGCTTCTATTTGTTAGTGTATGTTTCATCAACTAGTCCCACTATTACAGTAATCTCAGTCTCTCAATATATGTGCCAACAGGGATGCTCGATTTTGGTGGAACTGCACAAAAACTTTGGGTGCTTCATTGCCTCGACAGCTTCCTTCCTTTCCTGTCAGTCACTAATCTGGGCTTCCTTCCTTCCTTTGCTGTCAGTCGCTTGGCTTATCTCGGCTTCCAGTCAAAGGAAATAGTAATTGATATGCTACCTCACACAGGTTGGTATTGGTCATTATCCTAGTTATTATGCTTGTCATATGTATTGGTAATTTGGTATTGTGCTACTGTTTGCCGATTTCATAAATGAGTAACTTGGAGCCTAAACTCGCAGACAAATCATTACATTGGGTGATTTCAGTAGAACTGCAGAAAAAGATCAGATGGATAGGTACTTATGCTGCTGCTATGTACTCCAAAGTTCACTCAGACAAGCATCGATGTTGACAAGAAGAAGTGCCTATATTCATTCGAATATCAACCGGCGCCAACCCGTTGTCAAACTCCAAGTATTAGGAGACTGAACACCAAAAATATTGCTTGGCGCATAGCCCAGAAAAACGCATTCCAGTCTTTGGTCCCAACCTGTGCCTTTTGGTTATCGGCACATATGGTAGCAAATTGTATGGCATGGAGTCTAAAGATTCCATACAAGTTGGTTGACGCGTATATTCATCTGGCACTTAATCAGTCTGCACGCCAGGGATGCTCCATTTCAGTTGAACTGCACAAAAAATTTGGGTGGTTCATTTTCTCAACCGCCTATTTTCTTGTCCATAATGTAGAATTTTGGCGAGCTACAAGACCAAGATGATCCAATAAACTAGTTGGATGAAAGTAGTGGCCAAGTTTCTCAAACCTCCCTCAGCACGAGGCCACTATTTGAGGATAAACCTACAAGCAAAGTTCAGATTGTTTGTGCTGCCTCTTATGTACTTGAAAGTTTACTCGTACAAGCATTAATTTTAGCATGAAGTACCTGCACGCTAGGGATGCTCCATTTCAGTTGAACTGCAAAAAAAATTTGGCTGGTTCATTTTCTTAACCGCCTCCTTTCTTGAATGCAATGTAGAATTTTGGCGAGCTACATGACCAAGATGCGCCAGTAAACTAGTTGGATGAAAGTAGTGGCCAAGTTGCTCAAACCTCCCTCGGCACGAGGCCACTATTTAAGGATAAACCTACAAGCAAAGTTCAGATTGTCTGTGCTGCCTCTTATGTACTCGAAAGTTTATTCATACAAGCATTAATTTTAGCAAGAAGTACCTCCGACTGAACACCATTTACCAGTCTGTACCCTAGGCAATTAAAGTTCGTCCATGGATGATATTGGCTGTGATATCAATCATTTGGTTGCATAAACATACCGAACATGTGTATATCGGAATCTTTTTGTGAATTATCTATGAATATTTTTGTGTGATCCGTCATTCATTTGGATGCATAGACATGCTGAACTTGTGTATATGTTGACTATGAATATGAACGTGTCCTGTGAACCTGAGTTTGATACAAATGTTTACCTATTCTGTTGTACTTGTGTGTGAACTTGTTACTATGTCTACTGTGGGATTTGTGATGTGTGGGTGTCAACGGCACACCTTCTTCCCGAGAAGAATTACACCTGCTTAGTTAGGGTAGCAACGGCGCATCAGCTCTTTTTCATATTTTTGCTCTGACTTCCCCCCTCCCCCGCTCAACCCCTGCCGTAATGTTTTCGGGCTTAAAACAAGCATAGTACTGCGTTGTTTTTGGGGCTCGATGAAAAATCGAGTGCTGGTTTCTGTAGGTTGGCCCGCCTAGCAAAAGGGCTGCTGGTCCACCACGGAATGGGAGGCTGAAAATACAAATTGTATGGTGCAGAGGCAAGTAAAAAAACGCCATTGAGAGCCATCTACTGAAGAAAAAAATCGCGTCTGATGTGCTTCTTCAGTCGCGCCGCCGCCCCCCTCTTTAATCCAGTTCGCTCAGGGATCTAGCTGGTATCATTTTTTTCTAGAGGGCGAACAAGTATCAGCTAGGCCTAGGTATGCGTAGCCCATGACATACGGAGAAAGTGGTTTCAACTTATTTTTTGAGGTCCATACCGGCCTATGGGCCTCCCAGCGTAGGTTTTACTTTTTCTTAAAGATCGGCAGGCCAATGTATTTTCTTAATAAAACACAGATCTCTGTTCTATTTATCTATATATAAGATTACTAATGCTGTGTCCTATTTACGTTTTCCCTTCTAACCACATTATATATATTTATATAATTACTATTATGATATATTTTATAGAGACTTATATATACATTATAAAAACATCCCACGTGTTATTAACTTATAAAAGTAAATGTTTAACAGAAGTTGGCAAGGAAAATCCTGGTTATTTTTGACTCATAGGTAGGAAAATCCTGGTGATTGCGTACAAAATCTTGCGAAGATTTTAAGGCCCTATGTAATAATAACGCGCTCATTTTTATTTTGAGCAATAACTTGCTAATTTTTTAATTTTATATATACAAAATGTGTTGCAACGCTTTATTTTTTTATTAATTGCTCCTTCTAACCTAACATTATACTGTATATAGAACGAGCCCAACTAATTCATGTATTTCAAGAAAGTGCAAATGGGCTAGGATGTCTTAGAAATTATTAAATGGGCCACATTGACGCGAAATTATTTGTTCACCCACCCCAGCAAATGGACTGTACATTCTAGAAAACATGGGTTAAATATATGCCACATTTTTGCAGGCTGACATGTGGGCCAATAGGTCAAAACCTACGCAGGGCATTGTCAACTTGGTCAACAAATGATTATAACATCCACAACATTGGATTTATATCCAACGGCCGACATGCACCTTCAATCTCTCGTCTTCTTCCTCCAGCGTCGCCGGGACCGCCTGGTCCGGCCTCCGGCGGCTAGCGGCTCTACTTAGCATGCATCGCTGCAAAGCGCTACCCCACCGCCGACCAGGCCACACTTCCACACCTCTTGTTATTCTCCACCGACTACAGCCCCACGCCACACCAGAACCACTTATAACCCTTGTACTCCTCTCAATCTGCGACTCCACTGCCGCATCTTCCCATCTCCGGGTCGTTCCTGTCCGGGGCCTCGCCGTCGTCCACCGCCTCGCTGCGCTCGACGTGGCGTGGTCAACAAACAAGGTCATCGGAAGAGGACTATACGTGGAGAGCCTGATGGCTGGGACCCACAAGGTCCATGGTTGCACGCAAGGAAAGTTCCTCCTTATTAAGTTGAAAAAATGTTTCCTCCCCCTGACAGCTGGGACCCACCGGCTGTATCTTCGCACAGAAGGAAGTGCCTCCTTGTTATGCGAAAAAACTATTCCTCCCGTTGACAGCTGGGACCTGTCAGATTTTGTGGCTGACTTTTGGGCCTACTAAGAGGACGTGTACGTAGGGCTTTGTCAACTTAATCAACAAATGATTCTAGCAGCTGTATCATTGGATGTTAACCCAACAGTCGTGCTCCTTCTTCAACCTCTGTTCTTGCTCCTGTCTCTCGTGGGCGGCAGTGCTGCCGCGCACCCGTACCAGTCAAGTTTCCCACTCCTCTCCATCTGCGACTCCACTGCCGCATCTTCCCCATCTCCGGGTCGTTCCAGTCTGGGGCCTCGCCGTCGTCCACCGGCCTTGGTGCGTTCGGCACGGTGTGGTCAACGTGGTCAACAAACAAGAGTCATCGGAAGATGACTGTACGTGAGAGGCTGACAGTGCGGACGCACCATGCCCATGGACGCATGCATGCAACTACATCCTTTTTACCCTGAAAAATAATGTTTTCTCCCCATGACTGCTAGGACCCACCAGCTACATCTTCGCATGCAAGGAAGTGCGTCCATATTACGGGCAAAAAAATGATTCGCCCCCCTAACTGCTGGGACCCACCAGCTACATCTTCGCACGCAAGGAGGTGCCTGATAGTCGGGACCCACCCGGTCGAAGCGTACGTTGCGTTGTCATTCTGGTCGCGAATGTGTACGTACATACTAGTTGATTGGTCTGTCTGCAGGCTGCAGCGATGAACCGTGGCCGTGTAAGGAAGGGAACGTGTGATAGTAGAGGCGCGCACATGTCGTAGTAGAGGCATGCATGTAGCATGTACACGTACGTATAGCGGCCGGGGTGCAAGAAAGTAAATACCGCCACGTACGTACATACGGGCGGGGTCTCAAATGCCTACTCACGCATACGTACGGCCAGGGCTTGTGTACATGGCTGTGGCTGGGTCGGAACGGAGAAACTGCAACGTCATCATGTTCATGGGGAGGCAACAGAATGCGCCGTGTTCATCGGGAGGCAATGGAACGCATGCTGATCATCGGGAGCCAACTGACTTGGACGGAACAACCAATGGAAACGAGGCCTGGCATACTACAGAACGGAGGAAACGGCCTTGTGTTCGACCGTCCATGGTGGAAATGGGATCTGTTCATCGGAGTGGGTCTGGCGTACTGCAAAACGGAGGAAACGGACCTCCTATGGTCGAAACGGGGTCCTGTTGATCGGGAGGGGTGTGGCGTACCGCAAAACGGAGGACACAAACTTGTGTTGGAGCGGTACGGTTGAAAAGGGGGTCCTGTTCATCGGGAGGGATTTGGCGTACCGCAAAACGGGACTCCACGGGATACTGTTCATCTCCACCGTCGACCTCCCCCAGCCTCCATGGGCTCATGTTCATCCACCATTGACCTCCTCCAGCCTCCACCTGCGACTGTTCATCCACGGGCTCCTGTTCATCCGGCCTCCACCGGCTACTGTTCAACCAGCCCTCTCCACGGGGTCTTGTTCAACCACCCCTCCACCGGCTACTGTTCAACCAGCCCTCCACGGGGTCCTATTCATCCAGCCCTCCACAGGGCCCTATTCATCCACCGGCTCGATCGTCGAGGTACTGTTCATCCAGCGGCAACGACCTCTACTACCACGGGGTCCTGTTCATCCAACCCCCAACGGGAACTGTTCATCCAAACCCCCCAACAATGCTCACTGTTCATCCAGAGGCAACATCGATCGACTTCAGTTAGCAGCAGTAGCGAAGGAATCACTCGGATTCAGTTAACAGCAAGGGATCGATCGATCGCTCGGGTTCAGTAACGTGTAGCCTATAGTGCAATCACTCGGGTTCAGTTAGAGCGCAACACCTCGCTCAGGTTCATTTAGAGCGCAACGCCTCGCACACCCGACCACCCACCGTAACCGGGAACTCCCCCGAAATTTTCCTCGTCCTCGCTTCTACCACGATTTTCTCCGTCATGGATGGCCCAAAGAATGTCATGCAACCGCGTCTTCGGCCCGCCCAGGATGAAAAGCCCATTTTCTGTCATGATTTTTTGTCATAGAAGTAGGAGCCCACGACATCTATGATGATACCGGGTTTTGTCACAATTGTCATCATAGAAGTGTCATAAGCATGACAGAAAAAAATTCGTTCGGCCTAAAATGTCACGTATGTGTCTTTTTTTGTAGTGTATATAGAGTGCGTTGCAGCCCCATGTCCCCCATGCCGCCAGCGCAGTTAATGCCATTGAATGAGATAATTACTAGTGTAATGAGTCTCTATTAAAACAGTTACAGGTACCAACTAGCATCAACTACAAGGGGTAATCAACACTACTAGCAACCCACAGGTACCATTCTGAGGTTTTGGGACCAAGATTGAATACAAGAGATGAACTAGGGTTTGAGAGGAGATGGTTCTGGTGAAGATGTTGATGGAGATTGACCCCTCTTGATGAGAGGATCAATGGTGATGATGATGACGATGATGTCCTACTCCCGGAGGGATGTTTCCCTAATGGAACAGTTCCGCTAGAGCCCTAGATTGGTTCGGCCCAGGTTCCGCCTCAAGACAGTGGCACTTCATCCTGAAAGCTTCGTTCTGACTTTTTCCAGGTCAAAACACACCATTTAGCCAAAGATGGGCATCGAAGCCTTGCCAGGGGGCCCACAAGACCGGGGGGGGGGTGCCCAAGGGGGTAGGGCACGCCCTCCACCCTTGTGGTGGCTGGTGGCCCCCTCTGGTACTTTCTTAGCCCAATATTTTTTATATATTCCAAAACATGCTCCGTGAAGTTTCAGGACTTTTGGAGTTGTGCATAATAGGTCTCTAATATTTGCTCCTATTCTAGTCCAGAATTCCAGCTGCCGACATTCTCCCTCTTCATGTAAACCTTATAAAATAAGAGAGAAAAGGCATAAGTATTGTGATATAACGTGTAATAACAGCCCATAATGTAATAAATATCAATATAAAAGCATGATGCAAAATGGACGTATCAACTCCCCCAAGCTTAGACCTCGCATGTCCTCAAGTGAAAGTCGATGTCGATAAATATGTCCACATGTTCAGAGATAGAGGTGTCAATAAAATAAAATATGGACATGAGGACACCATGATCATCTTTAGAACAACAACATATAATGCCATATAATTTCTTATGCTCAAGTAACAATTCATTCAGAAGATAAAGTATGAATCAAAACTTCATTGAAAACTAACAAACTATGATCTCAGTCATTGAAGCAATTGCAATTTATCATAACATCGAAAAGAGTCAATATAAGAGCTTTTCAGCAAGTCCACATACTCAACTATCATTTAATGTTTCACAATTGCTAACACTCACGCGATACTTATGGGCTCAAAGTTTCAATCGGACACAGAGAAAGATAGGGGCTTATAGTTTCGCCTCCCAACATTTTACCTCAAGGGTAATGTCAACAATAATACTTTATGATAACCTACATCCGAGTGGATATATATATATACACACACATTGAGCTTGCTAAAGGAAAAAGTATAAAAAAGAAAGGTGATGATCACCATGACTCTTATATACGGGTAAAAGATAAAAGCAAAAGATAGGCCCTTCGAAGAGGGAAGTAGAGGTTGTCATGCGCTTTTATGGTTGGCTGCACAAAATCTTAATGCAAAAGAACGTCACTTTATATTGCCGCTTGTGATAATGACCTTTATTATGCAGCCCGTCGCTTTTATTTCTTCCATATCATAAGTTCGTATAAAGCTTATTTTCTTCACACTAATAGATCGTACATATTTAGAGAGCAATTTTTATTGCTTGCACCGATGACAACTTACTTGAAGGATCTTACTCAGGTATGGTGGACTCTCATGGCAAAACTGGGTTTAGGGATGTTTGGAAGCACAAGTAGTATCTCTACTTGGTGCAAATAATTTGACTAGCATGAGAGGGAAAGGCAAGATAAACATGTTGGATGATCCATGACAATATAACTTCTATTCGGATATAAGAAAACATAACCTATTATGTTGTCTTCCTTTTTCAACATCAACTTTTTAGCATGTCATATTTTAATGAGTGCTCACAATTACAAAAGATGTCCAAGATAGTATATTTATATGTGAAGCCTCTCTTTCTTTATTAATTCCTATTAATTGCAACAATGACCAAAACTATGTTTGTCAACTCTCAATAACTTTTATTCATCATATTCTTTGTATGTGAAGTCATTACTCTACATAAGATCAATATATGATCCCTTTATTTCTTTTTGTTCTTTCTTTTATTTAATTCCCTCAAGATCATAGCAAGAAAGCAAAGCCCTTAAATCAAAACTACTCTTTATTATATATAACTCATGGGCTCGATTACATAGAGGGAACATAAAGTAAAACTCAACGCTAGATCATATCAAAACCTTTATTGTACTAGATCAAGATATAACCAAAAGGATCGAACTAAGAAAAACGATAAAGATAGAGGTGTGATGGTGATACGATACCAGGCACCTCCCCCAAGCTTGGTAGTTGCCAAGGGGAGTGCCCATACCCATGTTTTTAGATCTCTTCCTTCGAAGGTGGTGATGATGGGGTTGTTGATGAAGTAGTGTCATGCATCGAACATAGGAGATTCTCCAATTTTGTGAATAATGCCCTTGAGTGTGATGATGTATTCTTGCAACATAATATTTTCATGAGTGAGATACTTGGTTTGCACACGAACTATTTCAATGATCTTGAAAGCTTCAATTTTAGTAGGAGTAAGATAATCATAGTGAGGTTGAAGGATGTCTTCTTCTTCGGTTGCCAGAGCTTGATCTTCCACGGCCTTCTCGATTTTATCATCCTCGTTGATTTTCTTGAGTTCTTCTTGCTTCATCTCTATCTTCATTAGCCACGCACCGTCGCCCGCATTGTTGGAGGAGGGGGACGACATGATGCCTGGCCTTGAAAACTCTAGCAGAAAACGGCTCAAAACAAAAATAGGAGATATTTGCATGGTACGGTGGTCAAAACCTTCATGATATTATATAATGAATTTTTACTGACCATAAGAAGTATCGTGCAAGAAAACAGAGTCCGGAAGGCACACGAGGTGGCCACAAGGACGGGGGGCGCGCCCAGGGGAGTAGGGCGTGCCCTCCACCCTTGTGGCGGCCTCATGTCTCTCTCGGACTACTTTTAATTTTCCTAATTTTCTAAATATTCCAAAACAGAGAAAAATTGCCATTGGAAACGTTTTGGAGTCGGTTTACTTACCGTACAACATACCTATTCCTTTTCAGAGTCTGAAACATTCTAGAACGTGTCCCTTATGTACGCCTCCTGTGTTATGGTATTAATAATATTGGTTTGAACATTTATGGGAGTACCTGAGATATAATGTTTGACTCTTTGACCGTTTACCACCTTCCGATTTGTGCCTTCGGCGTTGTTGATTTTTATGGCACAAGAATGATAGACCTCCTCGATGATGTAAGGGCCTTCCCATTTAGAGAGAAGCTTTCCTGCAAAAAATCTTAAACAAGATTTGTCTAGCAAAACATGATCACCTACATTAAACTCACACTTTTGTATCCTTTTGTCATGCCATCTTTTAATATTTTCTTTAAACAACTTGGCATTCTCATAGGCTTGGGTTGTCCATTCGTCAAGTGAGCAAATGTCAAATAACCTCTTCTCACCGGCAAGTTTGAAATCATAATTGAGCTCTTTAATGGCCCAATATGCTTTATGTTATAGGTCAAGAGGAAAGTGACATGCTTTTCCATAAACCATTTTATATGGAGACATACCCATAGGGTTCTTATAAGCAGTTCTATAGGCCCACAAAGCATCATCAAGTTTCTTAGACCAACTCTTTCTAGATCTATTAACAGTCTTTTGCAAAATTAATTTAAGCTCTCTATTACTCATTATACTTGACCACTAGACTAAGGATGATAAGGAGATGCAATTCTATGGTTAACATCATATTTAGCAAGCATTTTACGAAAAGCACCATGAATAAAATGTGAACCACCATCAGTCATTAAATATCTAGGGACTCTGAACCTTGGAAAAATAACTTCTTTAAGCATCTTAATAGAAGTGTTATGATCAACACTACTAGTTGGAATAGCTTCTACCCATTTAGTAACATAATCAATAGCAACTAAAATATATGTATACCCATTAGAGGAAGGAAAAGGTCCCATATAATCAAAGCCCCAAACATCAAATGGTTCAATAACAAGTGAATAGTTCATAGGCATTTCCTGATGTCACTACATGAATGAAGCACTTTGCCGTCCGCCAAGGCGGACGAGAAATGCATACCTGGCCGACGGCAAAGGCCTTTGCCGTACGTTAGCAGACGACAACAGGTCCGGCCGGATAGGCTACGACGAAGGCTTCTTTTCCGTCCGCTGGCGGATGGCAAAGATGTAATGGTCTTTGCTGTCAGCCAGCTGACAGCAAAGGTCCTGGATGGCACATGTGGTAGCTTACAACCGTTAGGGGGCTAACAGTGCGCTTTGCCATCCGCTGGCAGACGGCAAAGACCATTGCACCTTTGCCGTCAGCCAGCAGACGACAAAGTAACCAAATAGGCCAGCCCCCAGGTTGCACAGGTAGCTGCCACGTGGCATCTTTGCCGTCTTCTGGCTTATGGAAAATCTATTTGTCGTCTGCCAGCGGACGACAAAGATCCTGTATAGCCCCTGTTTTTTCTGTTTTTTTCTTAAATTCATTCAATTTGAACACACAAGTTTCAACACACAAATTTCAGAGAAGACATATCCAATACACAAGTTTCATCATATATACATACATAACCAACACATAGTTCCATCCATACATATTACAAAAGTTTCACATTGTTCATCCAACACCGTTATCCATCCATCCATATAACAAGTTCCATCCATGCAAGTTCATCGATACAAAATAAAAGCAGAAAGGGAAAAGAAGTACTCCATCCATGCAAGCTTCCATGACTTAGATGAAATCTGCAAAATGGGAAACAAGAAAGTTAGAAGAAGACTAGAAGAAGAAGAATACTAGAAGAAGAAGTAAGCATACTTAGGTAAAATGGAGCTAACCTAGCTAATTATGCCATTTTGAATGAAGTAAGCATATTATGCCATTTTTTGATATAAAGCAACTAAGTATATGTCTTTATTGAGCTAACCTAGGTAACTAAGCATATTAGAGCTAACTTAGAGCTAACTTAGGTCATTTGGAGAAGAAGAAGAAGAAGAATACTAGAAAAAGAAGAAGGTTTTTACCATTTTCCTTCTCATTCTTCTTCTTTTATTCTTTCTTTTTCTTCTCTTTCTTTTTCTATTCTTTCTTTTTCTCCTCTTCCTTGTTTTGTTTCTTCTTATTCCTTATGTGTGTCATTTTAGAGCCTACATAGGTAATTATGCCATTTTTAGCTAACTAAGCTTATTATGTCAATTTAGAGGAAAATAAGGTAAGTACAGGTCATTTTTGTGCTAACATAAGTAATTTTGGAGCTAACCTAGCTAAAATGGATCATATTGGATCTAACCTAGGTAAACTTGGTTATTTTGGAGCTAACCTAGGTAAAATGGACCATATTGGAGCTAACCTAGGTTAAATGGGCCATTTTGGAGCTAACTTAACTAATTATGCCATTTTTGAGTTAACTAAGCATAATTATGCCATTTTTTACACAAGTAAGCCAAGTGTATGTCATTATTGAGCAAACATAGGAAACTAAGCATATTAGAGATAACTTGGCATATTAGAGCTAACTTATGTCATTTCGGAGGAAACAAACCAAGTATAGATCATTTTGGAGATCTGACATACCTAACATAGTTCACTCCTCCTTCTTCTTCTCCTTCTCCTTCCTCATCCTGATGCGCCAAGAGCGGCGAGGCGGTGGAGGTAGTGGGATGTAGTCTTCTACCACAATTGGCATGGTCATGTCGCCCGGCTGTGGGATCGCCGGCGCCACCACCATCGCGAGGTCATTGTCAGGCACCACCACCATCGTGAGGCCATCTTCAGGCAGCACCATCGCTAGGTTATCCTCAGCCACCACCATCTCTTGGCCATCGTCAGCCACCACCATCGCTAGGTCATCCTCAGCCACCACCATCTCCTGGCCATCGTCATCCACCACCATCTCTAGGTTATCATTAGCCACCACCATCTGGTCCCCATCGTTAACCTGCACCTCCTCATCCCCACTCCGCTCCTCTTCTTCCCCACTCCATTCAGGACCATCCTCGTTGCTGCTTTTGCTGCAGCCAGAGTCGCTGCTGCTTTGGCTGTAGCCAGAGTCACTGCTGCTACTCCCATTGCCTGACCAAATTCAACAATGACCATTAATAGTTGATGTGAGACAAAGCCAAATGTAGAGGAAGAAGAGGCATAACGTACTGGCATCATCATCGTACTGGTAGCGCATGCGACACATAGTCGTGTTGAACACCTTCACGGTGAGCGTGTCGTCGTCGTACCTGAAGAGAAGGAAGTACCTGTGCCGCAGGTCGTAGGCACGGTAGAACTGCTCCCAGCCACGACACAGGTACATGTGGCCGTACCTGATCACCAACTCCACGTCCCAATGCCTGCGAAGCCCGCTGCCAGCCTAGCGCAGCTTCACATTCTTTGGCCGATGGCCGTCCAGCATCTTCATAAAGTGTCAGGCAGCCTCTGCAGTTTGGGACAAGGAGTGATGTAGCAAACAACAGAGTTGTCATAATGAGATGGGTGAAGGGGAGATCTCTCCTTTTATATACCTGCCTCCTAGAGGAAGTCCCAAGTATGATACTAAAGAACTCGAAAGCATCCAACTCGTACTCCGGCGTGGTAGAGCGGAGCCTGCGGTGGCGGCTTCGCCCCATCTTTGATAAGCAGCAGAAAAGACCAATTACTACCCTTACAACATTATAGCAGCAAAAGTTTTGAGCAGAAGATAATCAACTACACGAAGTTATCATTTCACATTAAAAAAGAAATGCACTTGTAGAGATATGATGGCAACAACTTGAACCAAATCATACCAAAACTGTTCCGGGCCGCCCAGAGAGGTGGAGACTACCTCAAGGTTACAGATTTATTTACACTAGTGCAGAACTAGTGAGTGAAACGTAAGAAATTTACAGCAATTCTGCGTTGAAGAAACTTTAGTGACCATCACTCGCTTGCTCCTGTTGCGCATTTAGACAACTGCAAGTACTCGCTCTTTTTTGGTTTTTCATTAGGCATGTATAGTACTTTCTAGATCATCAATTGGACAATTGAAATATGACCTACATCTCCCAAAGTGCATATCAGTGGATCCTCTTTCGAATACGCATCCAGTTCAGTGGCATATTTTTGTGACATGTAATACATACTCAAATCAAATTGATCATCTAGAAATGTTCACTTGTCTTACAAACTGAGCTTGAAGATTAGGATGGCATAACCAGGTATGCCAATTCAATTATTCGATCCTTAATTAGAAGGAAACAAAACACAATGCAAAACAATATCTACTCCTGCCAAACAATTCTATCTAGAAGATTAGATGCATATGAATTAAGATAAGGGGTCTCTAACAAGGACTATTGATGCTTGAAAGTCAGGTCTCAGTAGATTAAGAAACAATTTTGTTTCTCTGCCTCCATGTGAACATCTAATGTAAAGGAGAACAAGAGCACTTGGAGGAATATTACCAGTGGAGGAGAGCGAGTACCTTGAGGCTTGAGCAGGGGCGGAGAGGGGGTCGCTGGGATGGAGAGGGGGTCGCCGGGGCGGGGC